>NW_006438088.1:7471952-7538702 GCF_000325575.1 Pteropus alecto
GGTCTTAGGATGTTTAACTTCTATAGGTTAGGTGCAATGTAAGAAAGTATGACTATATAAATATATTTATGATTCATGATAGGTAGATAGATAGATGATAGATAGATATAATAGAACATCGATTAAAACTTACTCTGACCACATCGCTCAAGTGGCTCCATTACATTTTCATTCTCCTTTTTAAAACTAACATGTGTCAGGGGCAATCTCATATGTTATCTCAAAGTCTGAGATATATTCTAGAAGATGTCAGTCATAAGAAATAAATAAAATGTAATAAGTGCTATGGTAACAATTTGATTTCTTTCTTTGTTACTAAATAACAGAATTATGTTTAATTAGTAAATAGCCAAAATAATTCCAATATAAATAATGACATAATTATGTAGTACAATAACTTATAAATCCAGTCCTCACTGTCTCTTCTACTACTGCCTTACTAATAATACAGAATATTGTTGAGTGCTTACTATTTGTTAGACACAGATCTAAGGAATTTATGCATATTAATTCATTTAATCTTTACAACCTTATGAAAGAACTATTCTGATCCTTGATTTACAGAGGAGGAAACTGAAGAACAGAGAAAGTAAGAAATTTTCCTCAAGGTCATAGCTTTTAAGAACAGGGCTCTAAATCAGATCACCTAGTTCCCATGTGCCTTACTGTACCTCTCACTAAGAGTTGGTTCTTATTCCTTTTCCTCTTTCCTGATTGGTCTCCCTGCCTCCACTCTCTCTATATAGTCATACATATGCAAAATTATATCATGAGTCTTTAAAGCCCATCACTGATGTAGTCATACATGTGCAAAATTATATCATGAGTCTTTAAAGCCCATCGTTGATTTCCTCTGGCCTACAGAACAAAGTCTAGCCTGCTTAATATGGACCTCAGCATATTTCATATTCTTACCTGAAATGTCCTTTCATTTCCACTGCTTTCCCATCACTCACTTTACAAATGCCGTCTACATTTTCTTATCTCTATGCTTTAACATAGCATTTCCTTCCTGAATTTTTGTCACCACTTAGAACCCAGATGAAATTCCATGAAGCCTCCCTCTATTTCATAGCAAGAAATAACTTCTCACTCCTCTAGGTTCCCACTGTACATTATTCTTTTATTATAATATTTATTTTTTTGCTAACTTCAATGTAGTTTTTTATGTGCTTTCTGAACTATAGCTCCTAAAAGTTAAAGACCATGAATGTGCAACTTTAAACTCAACCATTCCTTCTAATGCCTTGTGCATAATAGGTGTTCAATAGATGTTTGTTGAATTAAATTCTGTTAGATTCTGTGTTGGGTGAGAATATCATGTTTGCCACTTCTATCTATTTTAGGCCACATACAAGGGTGGGTGTAGTTTGCTGTGGGCATGTGGGAAGAAAAATTCCCAGAGGTGGAGGCCACCACAACTTCAAGATTAAGGTCACTGAGTTATCATTGTGGTCTCATATTTCTGCTGCATGAGTAAGAAAGAGAAACTACTCTGCAGAAGGCACAGGGTTTTTTTTTTCCTTCCAGTTCTTGTTTATTATTCTTTTAAATGGCCTCATCATGCTTAGGCCTAACTAACCACTACAGCAATGTCTCCCTAGACCATGCAATGCATTTTGGTTGCTACGGAAAAAACAGGTTTGTTCATAGCTTATTCCCTCTTTTCCTTCTGCTTGTCTAAAATCTTCTTTGCTCTCATAAAGGCATTGTCTGCAAGAATGGCAAGTAGAATGTTATTAGAAGGTGTTATTAGAAGAAGGGTGGCACAGGTAATAAAACATTAAAAATAAATTTTTAAAAAGACAAAAAAAGAGAAGAGACATAAAAGGCTTAAAATATTGGGAACAGAAATGAAGAAACAAAAATTAAGATGTGATTAAAAAGCAAAAAATTTTAAGTGACAATTTCCTGTTTAAACAAAAATAATAACAATGTACTATAAAAAACATAAGAGTAACAGGTATTACAACAATAGCATAAAGTTCAGGGGGAGAGAAATAGAAGTATACTATTTTAAGGTCTTTTTACAATTTATGAAATGTTACAAAATCACTTAAAGGTAAACTGCAATAAGTTAAATTGTATACTATAAACCATTAAGCAACAAACAGTTGAAATTAATAAAGCAACAAGGAAGATAAAATAAATCATAAAAAATTAATTAATACAAAATAAAGTAAAAAAGAGAAAAAAGATGCAAAGAACAAATGACAATATAAAAAACAAAATAACAAGATAGATTTAAACCCAATCATACCAATAATTGTATTAAATGTAAATGGCAGAGGTTATCAGATTGTACCCCCCAAAAAAGTTAATTATATGATACCTGCAAGAAACACAAATAAGTTATAAATAATGGGATAAAATAAGTTATACTATGGTAACACTAATCAAAACAAAAGTGAAGTGGCTATATTAATATCAGATAGAGTAGATATCAAACCAAAGAATATATCTAGAGACAAAAATGGCATAATGGTATAGGGATCAATTCATAATGATATAGGGATCAATTCACCTAGAAGATATGCTAAACACTTATGCATCAAATAACAGAGCTTCAAAATAAATAAAGAAAAAATTTAATAGAATTGTAGGAGAAATAGATAAATCTACAATTATAGTAGGAGTTTTAAATTCACCTCTCTCAATATTTGATAGAAAAAGTAGACAGAAAATTATCTAGGATGTAGAATACTTGAACATCGTCAACCAAATTGACCTAACTGACAGCTATAGAACACTCCTTCCAACAACAATAAAATACACGTTCTTTTTAAGTGTGCATGGAACATTTATTAAAATAAATGATATTCTGGGCCATCTAACAAGTCCTAATTAATTTTAAAAGATTTAGGTCATATAAAATGTGTTCTCCCACCATAGAGGAATTAAATTAGAAATCAACAACAGAGAAATTTCTGGAAACTAAATAACAAACTTCTGCAAAACGCATAGGTCAAAGAATTCAAAAGTCATATTAGAAAGTATTTTAAACTGAATAGAAAAATAATACAACATATCAAAATTTGTATGATGCTACTAAAACAGTTTTTATAGAAAATTTTATAGCACTAAATACCTATTTTGGGAAGGTTTTAAATCAATTAACTCAGCTTCAACCATAAGAAACCAAAACAGCACTTGCAGACAATGGGCTTTGGGCCAATTCAAGACCACTGCAGACAAAAGTTTCTGTAGACAAAAGTTTTATTGGGACACATGCATGTTTATTCCTTTACATTCTATGGCAGCATACATACTACAATGGCAAAGCTGAGTGGTTTGACAAAGACCGCATGGCTCACAAAGCCTAAAGTATTGTCATTTGGTCCTTTGCATAAAAATTTTGCTCAGCCCCAAACCAGAAAAAGAACAAATTAAACTCAAAGTAGACAGAAAAAAATAAATAATAAGGATCGCAAAATGATTCAGTGAAATTTAGAAAACAAAATGAATAGAAAAAAATGGTTCTTGGGGAAAAAAAATAAAAGTGATTACACATTATCCAGACTCACCAGAAAAATGAGAGAAGATATATATTACCAATATGACAAACAACAGAAGTTACCTTACTACATATCTGAAGATAATAAAAAATAAGAAAATATCATGAACTTCGTGCTAATAAATTCAACAACAGACTAAATTGACAAATTGCTTGAAAGACATAAATGAATAAAGTTCACTGAAGAAGTAGGTAATCTGAAAATACTATATTTATTAAAGAGAATGAATTTGTAATTAAAAACCTGATTAAAAAATTCCCTCCCCACATTGCTTCTCTGAAGAATTTATCCAAATTTAAGGAAGAACTATTAACAATTTTACACAAACTCTTCCAATAAATTGAAGAGAAAGGATTCTTCTTGTCTCAAACCATGAGGCTAGCATTAACCTGAAACCAAAAGCAGACAGATATAAAGATCAGAAAACTTTATACCAATGTCCTTCAGGGACAAAATGCAAAAATTCTTTTAAAAATTTTTAGCAAATTAAATCTAACAGTATATAAAAAAGATAATACATCATGAAAGAGTGGAGTTCATCCCAGGAAAGCAATGTCGATGACCAATTTTGGTTTAACATTTGAAAATCAATCAACTAACTTAATTTATCATTTTAACATACTAGAAAAGCCATATGATCATCTCAATAGAAGCAGTAAAAACATTTGACAAAATCCAATGTACATTTATGATAAAAACTCAGCAAACTAAGAATAAAAAGGAACTTCTTCAACTCGATAAAAGACATCTGTGAAAACCTACAAGTACATCATACTTAATGATGAAAGACTGAATAGTTTCCCCTTAAGATCATGAAAATTACAAGGATGTCTGAAGTGATCATATTTAAGGTTCTAGCTAGTGCAATTAGGACTGAAAAAGAAATATAAGGCACCAGATTAGCAAGAAAGGAGTAAATTGTCTTTTATTGTCAAACAATCTGATTGTATAATAAATTCCATGGAACCTACCAAAAAGCAATTAGATGTAATAGTGAGTTTATCAAGGTTGTAGAATACAAAATAAAAAATCAATTGTGTTTCTATATACTGAATAAAAAAATTGGAAATTGAAATTTTGAAAATACTATCCAAAATAATTTAAAAATTCAAATTTCTTAAGAATAAATCTGACAATAGGCATGTAAGATTGATATGTGAATATCTATAATACATTGATAAAAAAAAATTGAAGACTTTAGTAAATGAAAAGATAGCAATCCTCTATTAAGATGTCAATTCTCTCCAAACAGCATAGAGACTTAAGACAGTCCCCATCAGAATCCATCAGAATATCTTTGTAGATGTTGACAAGCTGATTCTAAAATTCATATGAAAATGCAAAGGACCTAGAAATAATCAAGACAACTTGGAAAATGTAGAATAAAGTTGGAGGACTAGTTCTACCTAACTTCAAGACTTATTATAAAACTACAGTAATCAAGACGATTTGATAACCATGTAAACATAGACAAATAAATTATCGAAATAGAATAGTTAAGAAATAGAGCTATGCATATATGAATAACTAATTTTTAATCAAGTTGCAAAAGCATTTTAGTAGCAAAGTGTATTCTTTCAACAAATTGTGATGAAATAATCGAAAATGCAAAATAAAAATTTATTTCATTCACAGACATACAAAAATTAATTCAAAAATAATTATAGATCTAAATGTAAACTCTAAAAGTACAAAACTTTTAGAAGAAATCATAGTAGAATTTCTCTGTGAACTTGAGTTAGACATCAGTTTTATAGCTACAATACCAAACACATGATCCATAAAATAAATAATTGATAAATTGGATTTTATTAAAATTTGAAGTTGCTTTCAAAATACACTGTTGTTGAGAGAATGAAAAGACAAACCACAGATTGAGAGAAAATATTTTCAAATTACATGTCTGATAAAGGAACTGTATCCAGAGAATAAAAAACTCTCAAGACAAACAACTCAATTTAAAAAGATAGGCAAAAGATTGAAACAGATGTTAAACAAAGAGGATATACAAAGTGGCAAATAAGCACATGAAAAGATGTTCAACATTATTAGTCATTAGAGAAATGCAAATTAAAACCACAATGAAATACCACTAAACATCTATTATAATAACTAAAGACTGATTCAACCAAGTGGCAGTGAGGATGTAGAGGACATGAACTCATACATTGCTGCTAAAGTACAATTTTAAAACGGTGCGATCATTTTGGGGAAAAAAGTGGCAGTTTGTTTTTTTGAGTTAAATGTACATCTACCGTATGGTCTGATCATTCCCATCCTAGTTATTTACACGAGAAAAATTAAATCTTCTGTCTGCACAAAAACTTGTACATGTATGTTCACAACAACTTTATTTGTAATATTCAAAAACCGATAAAAGCCCAAATGCCCATCACCAGGCAAATGAATAAACAGATTGAATTATATCCATACAATGGAACATTATTCAGCAATACAAAGGAATAAACTACTGGTATACAAAACAACATGGATAGATCCCAAAATAATTATTGTGAGTGAAAAAAGCCAAACCCTCTCCTCTCCAAAACAAATAGTATGTACTGTATAATTTTATTTATATGAAAACCTAAAATATACAAACTAATCTATAGCGATAGAAAGCAGATCAGTGGTCCCCTGTGGATTGAGAAGGGGCAGAAGGAAGGGAAAAGGTATTAATGAGTGTCGCAGGAAACTCTTTGGGGTGATGACTATGTCCACAATCTTAACTGTGGTGATGACTCGTGGTTATATACATATGGCAAAACTAACCCAATTTTACACTTTAAATATGTTTAGTTCATTGTGTGTCAATTATGCCTCAATAAGCTGTTTTCTAAAAGGAAAAAAAAAATAACCGATGGAGTTAGAAATGTATAACCAAGAAAAGAAAAAATAATTAAGGGGACTAGATAGGATAAGCATCTTTTAAATACTTGAAAAGCTACATCTCTGCCAGCTGGCTCCAGAACTTAATAGGGAGAAAGATTTGAGTTATGAAGACGTATAAGTATAAAAGTATAGAAAAAGTATAGAAGTAACCCTGATAAATCTATGTTCTGTATAGTCCAGTGTTAGAATGGCACAGTAATCAAAAGACAAAGTCAAGCTAACAAAAAATACCATAAGAATAAATGATTCAGTTTCCTCTTTTGCATTTCTTGCATGCCATGAAGTATATAATTTCTAGTGATGCTATTAAAATTCCTCTTTTTCTTCCAACGTTTTTCTCATACTATGTTGATTTTGTGCCATATTTCCCGGAAATATCATCCCCTAGTCCGACTTCTTTTTATTATTTTCCTCATTCTTCCTGATTCTACATCACAAAAGTCTAAACGAATAATCTAACAACAGCGGACATGTCTATGGGCTTCAAAAAAGGCGGGGGTGGAATTGAGTGGGCAAAGATAGAATCTTCTTGACTGATCGAGAGTTGAGAAAGCCTGGGAACAAGCATGCAGTGAGAGGAAAATACTGATAGGGGAAAGAGCATGGGCTCTAGAGCAAGAATTTTGGAGTTCTATGTTCTGCTCAATTACTGACTATGCATGACATTGATAAATTTATTAAGCCTCTCTGAGCTTCATTTGCCTCATCTGTAAAATGAAGATAAAACTTTCTAAGATGATTCTTTGAGCATTAAGTGACTTAACACACGTAAGACATTTAGAAATATATCTGGCACATAGGAAGCTCTCTGTAAGTACTAGCTATTCATATTGTATATTAACAATCTTGATCCCTTCACACAAAGTTATTCTGGGGGGATCAGAGTTTATCCAAAATGGAAATGGGCAGCCTCAAGAGACAGTGAGCTTCCTATCTCTAAAACTGATCAAAACAATGCTACATGAGTATTCCACAGAGAAATTGCTCATCTAAGATTAATTAAGTTGATATTGACTAGACTAGGAAGCACTGATGTCTCTTTCATATATGAGAGTCTATATTTCCATGTACCTTTTTCTGTATTGGTTATTTTTTTTCCTGCTTCTCCAATTCAGCCACCCTAGATGAGAGCATTTTGAATTCTCTTGATCCTAGACTTTTGTTTTTTAGCTTGAAGGTGTTTCATAAAAAGGCTTCATTCAGATGACAAAACTGACAATTCATAAAAGAAAGAAATAAAAATATGAAAAAGATCAACCTTACAGGCAATCAAATATCTGATAATATGAAGATGCCCCTGCCTTGTGTATACATAAGTTTTTTAACCACTTAGAATTTTATTAGAAATGTAAAATGTTTTCCACCAACAGACACCCACACAAAACAAATCTTTCTGCAAGATAGATGAAACTAGAAAACTGATTTAAAGTTACTATTTTCTAAATAGAGAATTAACTGTAAAATTCATTTCCTTGTTTTCTTTTCTCTCTACTTCTTTTGCATTCAAAAAATTGTAACTAAACAAATAGTTTTTTACCTTTATGCTCAAAAGAAAATTCATTTTTTAATCAAAGTGAAATCAATAATATTTATCAGAGTTTGTCCCCACGTTTGACCTTTCCTCTAGCCCCAGAATGGTGGGGTGTCCACCATCAACTCCTCTAAGAACTTGCCCCCATTTCCTTGTACCTGTAATCTTTCTATCCCTGAATTTCCCCTCTTCAACCTCAAATATTCCCATGCTCTTCACACTCATTAAAACCCTGCTTTGACCATGGATCCATCTCCATCTACAAACAAACCTATGACGTCTGCATTATTGCTCATCTTCTCCTCTCCAGTAGAGCTCTCTACTCTCTCCTTGGACTCTTTTAACCTTTACGCCTCTTTTTATAATCATCTTTAGATGTTATCTCCTAGCTGTGATACCAGTCAATATCACCACCCCACCAAGAGTGGTAGATATCCCTCAAAGGCTCCCATAATATTCCAAAATACTCTACTGGAATTATCACTTACCTCAATAGCCTTGTGAGTAGGGCTACTAGGCTTTAAAGAGATACACATTGATTCTTTATGGAATAAACAAATGTCCTAATTGTAGACAAAATGTATATGAAAAGGAACTAATGTAGATATTTTCTATAATCTTGAGAGGTACACTTGGCCACGGAAATTTTACAATTTCTCAGATTGATATGGTAAGTAGTAATTCCTTTGATCATGAATTCTATCTCTGTATGCAACAATGTATAAGCTCCAACATGGAAATATTAGTCATTTTCCTGGTGTCTTCCAATCAGTAATATAGTGTGAATACATATTTTTCTTAGGCCATCTGATCTATGATCTATATAACTTCTCTTGACCTTTTCTTCCATATTCATAGACCAACAAACTGCATTGGCATCCTCAGTCAGTTACGTCATGGCTGGCACAGATACAATAGACTATGGTAATACAAACTTTCAATACCCAATATCATAAAATTTGAAATATAGGACAATCTGGAGAAATAACATAACTTATTTCTCTCCTGAGATATAAAACTTATTTTTTACTGAGGGGGCTTTGAAAGTTTAATTTTTTGTTTGTTTGTTTCATGTATCTTATTGTTAAAACTCTCCATTGAGGCTTATTCAAGGATAGAACTATATTAAGAGCTTTATTTATACTTTCTCATTCAATCTTTATACAAACTTTTCGAGTTTACATTATAATTATAAATTTTTCTCCCATTTTACAGTTGAGAAAACTGACGTATAGCAGCAAAATTAAGAAAATTCATCTAAGCTACATAGCAAGATCTAGAGTATGGACAGGCTGTTTCCTGAGCCCCTATTCTTAACGATATTCTACACTATCTCATGACAAAAGCAGGAATAGGTAGTCAGAGGAATAACAGACTACAGAGACTCAAGTGTGTAGTTAAAAAGGGAATAAGACCTGGAAATAAATTTCTTTTAAATTTTTTTTTTGAAGTAGAATGACATGGGGAAAAGAACAAAATAAATTTAAATATTTCAAAAATAACACTTTGATCTGAGGAGGCGCCTCCAAACAAGTACTGAACTTCTGGGTCATTTGTCACAGATTTAGATTTTCTTTTAAGTTATTGATAGCAAGTGAAATGGCACTTTACAGATTTAATTAATTTCTGTTCTTTTTATGAGCAAATTTTTCAATTTGCTTTAAAAACAATCAAATAATAAAGGTAAAACATATTAAGCCAACGTGGATGAGAGAGGACTACTAAAACATTTGCACTGACATCATTGCTTACCTACTGGAGACCCTCCTAACATGCTGAGAAAAACGACTCCATGAGGAAAGATTCCTGTTCTCAGAAAACATTTGGCAAACCTTTATAATTAAGAAGAAAATGCAGAGAGACTTTTTCCTACCGAAAAAAAAAATCATTCTAAATGTACATGAAGTTATTATTTAAAGTAATAGATAAAAATAAAATACTTTAAATATAAATAAATGAAGGAGAATTTTGGGTTGTTTGTTTTCCTGTTCCATGAAACCGTCTCCATCTCTTTGAGCTAATCATCATCAAATTGCACTAAATCAGAGATGGCAGAGGCTGAGGCTGGCTGGATACCAGTGTTTCTCATTGTTTGGTTATACTGGAAATGTCTTTGGAATGAGCTTAATCTGAAAGACCTTTAACCAATAATTTTCTTAGCCTTCCAAACAGCAGAGGTTTGGTTTTTGTTTGTTTTTGGGTTGCTGTTGTTGTTGTCGTGTGTGTGTGTGGGGTGTGTGTGTGTGTGTGTGTGTGTGTGTGTGTGTGTGTGTGCAGGGAGATGAAGGCAGGAATGTGTATGTGATATTTTTTTTCTTAAAATAAAAATAAGTCAATATTAAGATGATTTTTCTCTCTTCCACTCCTCCCCACCCCAACACACACACACACTCCTCCTCTCAGAACTTCTGTTGGCTAAGAGAATTGGGAAAGGGGCCAGGGGTGCAGAGAGGGAGATATGTATAAAATAAAAATAAATGTAAATAAATAAAAAAATAAAAATAAAAATAAATTAAATAAATTAAATAAATAAATAAAAATAAAAATAAAAACAAAGTTTTTATTTTATACATTTCTGTCCTGTTTGTTTTTTAAACCATGTTCATGTGATATTTTCAGTTAAAGAACTTTTTTGAATCCTGAACAAAATTAAAAGGCAAGAAGACATCACACACACACACACACACACACACACAGCTGTGTAATAAAGAAGGCAGAAGGGAAGTACAAGCAAAATATTCCAAGCTAGCCGTGTCATTTGTGAAGTTGCTCCTGAGGTTTAAGTTGTTTTCCCCAACTAAGAGCTAGGGTGAAGGGTAAGGAAGGCAGATTTGCATCTGTAGCTGATTGGCAGTTTCTCTGAGAAATTATCCACCCCAATAAGTTTTGTTATTTTGGCGATCTCTTTCTCAGAATTGATGGTGCCCTTTACTTTCAGGTGGGGGATGGTGTGGAGAATGAGATGCTGTTTCTAGTGACTGCTGGGAGAAGGGAGTGGGGGGCAGCTGTCTGACTGAGAGACTGAAAAGTTTCTGGGAGAATGGAATGTTATTGTTTCTCCATTTTTAAAACCACTCTTCTTTTTGATCATGTTTATACTTTTAAATTTCACACTGTGGTCAAACTAGGCAAGGTATAATTTCGCATGTCCCCCATAAACACTGAGCAACTACGCTTGTTTTGTGTGTACACAGGCACACAATTTTTATGACCATTTAAGACGGGTACCTATGGGTGGGGGGAGAATCACATTTTAATAACCAAAACGTGACAGTCGATTATTTTAAATGCAGCCTCTTTGTTTTGCTTTTCCTATGAAGTTTTTCTATCTTTTCAACAGAGGCAACATATAAATCTAAATGTTGTCCTTCTCAATTATAATTTAAAGTTACACTGAAGAAGAAAGTGATAAAAAAAAGATAGTTAAAATATGTACTTCAGATCGAGCATTCTACTGTGCATTAAAAAGCAAGCTTTAAGTTTACCGAAAGGAGATATTCCAATAATTACTAAAAGATTCCACAGCTGTTAAACTAGAGATACTATTTTCCTTTCTTTGAGTCTAACTCATCATCTTTCACAATTACCTCATAACTAATCAAAGCTTTTATGAAAATATTAGTAGCCAAAGAGCCACTTTGATTGCCTTCATTTTACTGACACACTATTTACAGGCCTGTTTATTGCCACTTATAACGTTTTTTTAATTTGCTCTCTTGAAATTTGCTTTAACAGCAATAAAATATGCTCTAAAATATTAACATAGTATGTAGATAGAGCATCAATTTTCTTAAGCATCTCTTTACAACGTATAATAAAAATGTTCTCAGGGAAAAGGAGAGGATCTAGTTGTTGATCTTGATGACTGCTGTACCTCAGTTATGAGGGACCTGTTGTTATTTGAGGAAACACTTCTTGGAAGAGCTACTATAAACATATATGAGTGTGACTTATAGACATTGGTGGTAGATAAACATCCGTGCCTAAATTAGATTGCGGTCCATGCATGCCACTCACCAGATATTTGACCAAGCCTTTAGGCTAGGTATTGTTAATACAATCATGTAACAGATATAATTGCTCTTAAATAAAACTCATGATTGCCCCACTACCACTGTAGACTAAAACTGGTATTCTTCATGTCAATGAATGACACAATAAGCATCTATGCAAACCAGAAATCTAGGAATCTATAATAATCTCTCTACCTGCAATTGCCAAGTCCAATTAATCTCTAAGATATATTTTACCTTCTAAATGTATCTTAAAAACTTCATTTCCCTTAATTTTCAAAAGCATCCTATTCTGCCCTACCAGCAATTCCCATCAGGATCACTTTAATATCTATTAACGAATACTGTCCTATTTAATTTGTTTTCCATTTAAAGTGATATTTTTGAAAAGCAAATCTGATCATGTCATTGTTCCTGTTTAACACTCTTTAATGGTTTGGTTGCTTTAAAATATGTCCCAAATACTCTGACACTACTTCTTTCAAAAGTGTAGCCCAGTTCCCTACCTTTGAATGTTCCTAGGAATTAGTGACTTACTTCTAACAAATTAGAAGTCTCTCTCAGTCTCTTTCTCTCAGTCTCTCTCTGTTTCTCTTTCTCGGGGCTTGCATGTGCACATGTTCTCCCACCCTCCCTTCCCTCCCTCCCTCTCTTCCTCTCTCTTCTCCCCACCCCCACCCCTTGCTCTGAAAGCTTCTTTCTACTTCTCTTTCAGCAGTGACTTTCCCTTTCTCTCTGCCTGGCCTTAAAAGTTTCTAAAGCCCTTATCTCTATTTCCCTTGTCATCAAAGGGTCAAATAAAATAATTCACGCCAAGGTGCTTATTGTCAGCAGTAAATCCCATTGTGCTCAAAGGCACTGGAGGGAAGCAGAGGTAGAAGAAATGATATAGCAAGTGGGGTAAACTTTAAGACAGAAGGAAAGCCAGGTAAGAACTGGCAATACTGGAGTCCATCAGGGCAGGGGGAGGGGTGAGAACAAAGGAGAGGGCAATGGGACAAGTTCCCACCAATGCCCAAAGCAATTTGATCTAAGAAACAAGAAAGGGACACAGCTTCCCAGCTGAAATCAGAAGTGCCCAAGTCAGAGCTAGAGTCTGTGTGGGAATGCCTGCCTACGGTGAATGAGCTAAGGACGAGGACACGGTCTGGTACTGAGGAAAGAGGCCTACAGGAATAGGCAGGAAAGAAAGGCCTCCAAATAGCAAGTTTTAGTAGACACCAGGCATTGAGAGAAGCAGGGTTTCCCATCTAGGGCACTGTAATCCAGAGACTCACCATTTCCAGGGCCTTCCTCTCTCCCCCAGAGGGTGCAGAAGGCTGTTCTCAGCACCACATGCCGAGAGGCAGCTCTGGCGGTCTTACCCAGATGTCTTCACAGGGGTCCTGGGGTAACAATAGATGGTAAGTGGTCACTGTCTATTGGCAGACGGAGACTAATGAGGTTCAGTTTGTTGGTCGTGTTTTTAACTTGAAAATATATTTAAGTTAAATAAATAGACTCTGATTATGGACTTCTAAACAAAGTAGCCAAGAAGAGTATTGTAACTTGCATTAGGAAGACATGTGGTCTCAGAAATACTTGCTGATACTTCCCAGGAAACTTAGGCAGGTCTGAGTGTGGTCATGCGTTGAGCCACTGAGCTCTTCCTGACATCCAGGTGTCAAGGTGACTACAGCCAACATCAAGCAAAATTCAGTGAAAATTCTGAGATAGATGGCAAGTAGATTTAAAGACTCACATTGCTGAGAGATTCACAGTAAATTCATTCTCTGCCTTTAATTTAATAAACTCTAAAGCCTCTCAATGGTTTTAGTACAGTTTATTTGTTTGGCAGAAATATTAGTAGCATTTCAGATGCTACTAACCAAAAGAAGTGGACCAAGTTGCCACTGATCTAGAATTTCTAATTTTAGTTCTTAAAGACTGAAAAAGATTGGCAAACAATCTCCTCAATTGATCGCTTTTGGATAGATTGTGCAAAAATAAAAATGAGAAATTCTACATTATTATTTGGTTTTACAGTAGTCTGTTCAGTTATGTGTAAGACACAGCCCTTTTAACCTATAAAATAAAGAGAATATTGCTTTGTCCAGCACTTTCTTTAATCTTCACATCCGCTAGGTTTACAGATTCCAGAATAAGGAATTCCCCACCCCAGCCATCACTACTCCTGGCCTAATGGATAAATTACTCAACTGCATCCTCTAATATATTCTGTTGGAACTCAAAAACTTTCAGAAGATTTGCCATAAAGCCATCAAGTTTGCCTTCAGGATTTCCCTTTGGGGCTCTACTAAAGTGCTATAGTAGAGAGAGCACTTCCCCAGCCATAAAGAAATGTTCAGTCCAACCACACTTTTTTTATTATTACTGTTTGGAAAGTAGGAAGACAGTTCCAATTGTCACAGTTTACGTGGCTGATGTTACCTAGAGTAATCAAAAATAAAATTTGAAGTCAAATTTTCTACAATTTGTTCCTGAAATGGTGCATTTAAAAAACCATCTAACCTTGGGAGAATGTAAACTCCTTCAGGATGTCTTTGTCAAGCTTTTAAAACAAGTCATTGTCAACTGCAATGAAACAACCCAATAGTCACAAGCTATTTGAAATCTGACAAGCATAAGATGTAATTAAGTATGAGTTTTCAAAAATATTTGCTTCTAAGTAAATTAGATCAGATTTAGACTATTCATACTCACTCATTTGCATCTTCATATGTTTCCTTGAGAGGGGAGACAAATATGTAGATACAGCTAGTGGGGGACAAACCCACCAATCAGCAGTGGCGAAATATCCTCCTTCTTGTCTTTCATCCTCTCCAGGAAGGCTCCCTGTGTATTCACATGCATCACTAAAGAAAATTAAGGGGAAGTTGAATACCAGGTCTTAAAGAACAGAATAGTCTATTTTCATCTTAGCTCCCAGAGTATCCTAAACCAGTTCTATATCACAGCCTTTACTTTGCACCTGCTTTCTCTGCGTGTCTATTACAGTGGCCATTTTATTGACGGTGGCAACTTATTCACGTCTGTCTCCTCGCTATGACTACTAGTCTTGAGACTATAGCTGTATCTTTTTATCTTTGTGTCCAGGGTCCAGCAAAGTGCCTGGCACATAAGAATTTAATAATGCTTGCTGGATGAATGGATAGATAGGCAGATGGACGGACGGCTTGATGGTTGTTATGTAGAATAAATACAGAGGATAATGTCCACCTAAACCACAAATGTTGCCTTCTTTTATTGAACTTTGAAAGCTCTGACAATGTTTTCAGAACCAAGGTTATGTTTTGACAAAACTAATTTAGTGTTTTGCGAAGCATAATTTTGGAACCCAAATGACTATGTTTGACAACATCTCTTTAAGTAAAACTGCATTTTGTTTAGACCAGGGTATCATGACTGACAAGTTATATTTTTACTTTATTTGAAAGTCTTTGCAGAAATATGACTGCACCAGCTATGGATTCTTCCTGGTTTCTGCTGCTTTATGTCCTCTGACAGAAAGGCTTTGCTTCCAGGAATGCAATGTCTTACGGGTTTCCCAGAATCCTCAAAATGCTATAAAAAGGCAATAGAATCTGAATTCTACTGATTGTGAACATGAACAATATGAGGGTTGTTTTTTTTTTAAAGTTTCTTTAAGGGGTGAGACCGGAAGCAATGCTATTTGGACCCACTGAGAGCGAGGTGGATATGCTTATTTGAGGAAGAGCTTAATTTATAAGGTATTTTACTAAACTCAATGCAGCAACCCATACGACTTCGCAAATTTGTCTGTGAATGGAATCATTTGTTCCAATTTAGTGTTTCAGACTTTCTGAGAATAATATTTCCAAGAATACCCAGTAGAATTCAAAGTGAATAATCCCAGATTTCTCTCTCCTTTTAAACTAAAAAAAATTAGATGATAAATAACAAATTAAAACATTTGCATTTATGGTTTAACACAATCTTACACAAATTAATTAGTGACAAGTTCTGACTTGAGTCATTTTCTCAGAAACTCAACTCTGACTTTAAAGAAGATGTTGTAAGTAAATTGAAGGCAGAATTTAGCTTATTGTTTGGCTTTGGTTTCTTTTTCCGGCGCTATCTTTATAAAGGCTGTAAGTAGCAGCTTAGAAATGCTGAAGAGATTTTTTTTATTTTTTTCAAAGAGAATTTGGCCAGAAACTTTGTTATTTGCATATAGTAGGATCATTACATATCCTATGCTTTATCTTGTACACATTGCAAAATGTGACTATGGACTTTAGAATTTAACACAAATTAGCAGTTACCGAACACTGCATTGAAAACATATTCATTCCAAACTGCGTTATCACCGCTGGTGACGTTCTCCTTTCTAAACCCTAAAAAGCTGAAAAATGGTAATACAAACCACATGGCTGCTTCATTCCACCACCACTCTTGGCAGAGCAAGTGCTGCCTGGCAACCTTGCTGTCAGCTGGGCCTGTGGTAATCAGAGCCGTCTTGCCCTGTAGTTAAATCGAATGCTTTCTTTCTGAGAACCCATCAGTGGATGCTTTTTCTCCTTATCAGTCTTCTCAGTAATGTTTGAAAAGGGCTTCTGTAGATGAGGAGAACATGTCCTCATAGTGGGAGCTGCTGAAATAGTAAAAAATAAATAAATAAAATAAAATAAAAATCAAGTATTCTAGTGACTCTTCAAAGAATAAGCCTGCAAGGCCCGCCTGCGTGTTGCTTTGGACTTCAGCCCCACAGATGCATCATGGACCCAGCCTGATTGCTAGCAAGGCTCCTGTTTCTTCCCTGGGCCCTGAGCCTCCTCCCTCCCCATGGAAATGTGCACAGTGAGGATCGAATGCATGGAATTAAGAAATTAGGATCTGAAGACAGAAAACACCAATGCGGCCTTCTTACATTTGGCTCTGGAAACAATGACACTAGCTTAATTCCATCCTACTTTGGAGGGAAATATGTATTTGGAACAAAACTGTTGATGACAACACTCCTTTAAGTAGGCCTGATTGTGACTGAGATGACACAATTTTGCTATGATAATTGAGTGTGTGAAAAGTGAAACTTCCAGGAAAGAGAGATCGGCAGAGCAGCCATAGCCATGGGGATGGTGTCTAATACAATGTGAACATCAATAGGAAATTGCATTCACTCAGCAGAATTTTGCTTCATGTTTTAACCAAATTGCATAAACAAAGAATATTATTTAACTCTTCCTATTCTGTTAATTAGGCAAAATAACAACATGTAAAATGACTGGTAGAGTTCCCACACATTGTTGGCACTTATTAAATGTGATTGTGTTCCTCTCCATTAAGGCAAATTTACTTTGAGATCCCTGGGCCCAGGCCCCCTTAAATGCCTGTGATGCTCACTGGAGCTCTGCAGTGCTTCTTCCTTCCTTCAAGTACCTTCCATTGCTTCATCTTCTTTCCTGAAACCTACAATGCCTAAGAGAAAGAGGAATTATCTGAAAGGGCATTGATGAATCCAGCCCAGTTCAGCTACTTATTTGAGTAAGCCCTCTTAAAATAAACCCTTTCTATGCCCTTAATCTCAGGATCCTCGAATCCAAGACCTCGGATGAATTTAACGCTAAAGCTGAGAATAATCCGCCCCAAAAGGAATAAGTAAATGATTTTAAGGCTCATAACCAGAAGATAGCCTGACTCTTATCGTGTGACACAGAGAATAGGGATGATTTTTGTTAGTTCACTTTCTACAGTGATTAGAGGTGCTTGGTGAACAGACAAGAACTTATACAGGTGTCTGGAACCAGCAGGATGCACACACAAGAGGTTGCACCATAATTAAAAACATATACATATTTTAGATTTCCAATATAATGGGCAGGAAAGAATTTGGGCTTTGTTTGATGATCCTATCCCAGCCTTTCCTTTTACAGATCCAGGTCCTGAAATACATAGAAATCTAGTTTCTGCGCACAGGTGCACCCCTGGGCGCATGCGCGCTTTCTCCAGTGCCCATTTTCCTTCACCAGGACAGTAGAGAAAGTAAATCCCACTGCGACCCTTGTAATCACTCTGTGTTTAAGTGTACAGATTTAACTTTCAGGGAGATTATTTGCCATTCAAATAATAAATGAAACTGCTTATATTTGCATATTGTTCGAGAGTTTCCCAAGTGTTTTATACTTGTTATCGTGTTGGACTATCACTTCTGTGAAGCAGGCAGGGATACATAGTAATGCCCTTATTCTTGTGATAAGGAGATTGTGATAAAGGTGAAAAAGTCTCAGGGAAATATACTTGAAGTAGACTGTCAGCAGGTGGGGGAATGCCACGAAATAATGTGTTCTTTTTTTAAACTGAGATTCTTATGCTGCATATAAATGGACCAAAGTTAATGAAACTTAAAATATATTTTTTATTATTTAATTTATGGTGAATTTTAAATAACTTTTAAATAGTGTAAAGGTGAATTTTTCCCAAGTATTTTTTTCTAAGAAAACTATCTATCTATCACTGTTTAACCTTTCTCTTCCCCTAGACTTGATTAGTCTGCTTTTTAAATCTACACTACTATATCCATTGCCTTAAATCCAGATTCCTCCTAGGCTTAACCCCAGGTATGCCTCTCACTCTATCTGTATGTGGTTTCTCTTCCCTTATTAGCTTTCTAGAAACAAATACACAGCTTTCATTTTCTTTACAGCCCCTGTGGGTTAGCTGCCAAGCTCTGTTCTGTCTTAAGCTGTTTCTCCCAACATGAATGAAGATGAGTTGATTACTGACATTTAGGGTGTCCCTCTATTTCTACAGACACCCCCTACCCATTACCAACCTTTCCCAGTCCAAGAAACTTTCCTCTTCTCTTCAAAATGTAAGGGAAAGTTTTCCCTCCTTTTCCTAATTCTTTCCTTGATTAGCAGCTGCAAGCTAGGTATGATGACTTTCAACTACAAAACATCTCTGAAGCCTGTTGCTACCAGTAACACAACATATAACTTTTAAACAGCTCTTTCTGATACAAACTGTTCTAGCCAAAGAGTTCCTCTGAACTGACTTCTAAAATGAGCGATATTCTTCCAGAACAAAACATTTTATGCTAGATTTTTTAAATGGTGATTTAAATCACCGCATGACCCATTTATCCTTAAAAGCTCAACTTCTTTCCTGTTGTGCAGCTCAGTTAAATAATGATTTCTAGCCCAGTGATAGTGTAAGGTCTCCTCTGATTTCCAAAAAGCTCGAAGTGCTTGTGCATTCGGTATTAAAAATCTTCCCAGGGTCCTTTTTAAGGGGAAAGCAATAGGCAGGTGTATCTGTGTAGATTTGGAGAAGAGCCAGTGAAAGGTCAAACATCTTTTTAAATGGATTTTAGCTTTATAAAGATTTTTTTACTTATTTCCCTAGAAAATTGTGTGAATGTCACTTATCTCACATTTCTCCTATTTAAATTGCAATTTTCTAGAACTCAGATAATTCTTTCTTTAGGTCTAAACTGCATAACTAGTTAGTTTTCCTAGGCTTTACCTGTTTACCGTCTTTGCATCTTACTAGGTTTGTCTCTCTGTATCCTTACACCTATATTATCCGATACAATGGCTATAAACGACTATCTAAATTTAAATTAATTTTAGAAACTAAAAATTCATGTCTTCAGTTACACTGGTCACATTGTAAGTGCTCAGTAGCCACATGTGGCCAGTGGCTACTATCTTGAACAGTGGAGTCATAATACATTTCATTTCCATCGTCACAGGCAGTTCTATTGGAACTTCACAATCTGCACTGCTGTAGATTGTGTAACCCATAAGGACAGAGACCGACACCAAAAACCTATCACTGGGGCCAAAGAGTTCTCTAGTCAGTTCTTCCTTAATTCAACCATTGCTTGAATTCAGTATGCAAAGGACGAAAAACAATAATGTAGGGAAGATATCACAAAAATTTATTTATATAAAGGCAATCTGTAATGGGAAAAAGCATTTGGCTTCAGGAGTTTACTGATAAGTTGTTTGTTAAAATAATCTTTCCCATAGAAACAATGTCCCATGATGCGAGGCTCCAAGAGCGTCAGCCTTCCAAAGCCAATGTCATCCATCTCATAGGTGAGGAGGTTTGTTATGACTGTGTGTACCACTGATTCGATGGGAAATACAGTCAAGGTTCTAATTTGGAGCACCTGAATAGATGCCTCACCTATCTACTCCTGCCTGCCTTAACTCTGAAGTACTGATGGAGTTTTGTGGCCTTAGGAAGGCCCAGTAGGGTGGAACAAAGAGGAAGAGACATGAATACCCAGAGCGTAGAGGGGGTGGGAGCCTTAGAGTAAGGAGTGGGATGATCGGGGGGAGAAGCAGAAATAGGGCATCTGGAAGATGACAAGGTAAAGGTACAGTGGTGGGGGAAAAAAGCAGTTACGGAGGAATGAAAGCGGACATGCGTTCTTCCTTTAATACTGCCAATCAAACTGCTGTGGCCCCCTTCTTCCTCGCCACCACCCTGCACTGTGATAAAACCCTTACATGGTTCATGGCTTCCCAGTTCTTTACAGATAAAGACAAGAATCATACTTTTACCTCAAGACTAATTTGGCTCCTCTCCTGCTTCACCTGTCACCAGTTTATCCTTGACCTTTTCTCCCCTGTCACAGTGGCCCTTTATCATTCCCGTGTCCCATCCCACCTCAGATCTTCAAATATTCCACTTACTCAACCTGAAATTTCCTTCATTTCTTTCTGGGGTGGGACCTATTCAACCTTCACATTCAGCTTTTATCGCTTTTTCAAAAAAATCCTCCTTTAACCCCCAGATTAGGTTCAATTTCTCCTATTTCTTACTTGTAGTATCATGTACTTTTCCCTCATTGCATTTATCAGAGCTGTAATTTTACATCTATCCATGTAATTGTTTGATTACAATCTAGACTCCCTCTTGAGTCTAGATTGTAAATGCCAAGAGGCCTATTCCTGGAGTCTATTTCTCTCACCACTGTATTCTCAATGCCTAGTCTAGTGCATGGCATATAATAGGTATTCACTAAATATGTATTAAGTGAAGGCATGAATAAATAAATGAAATGAAATGAAATGAAATGAAGAATTATGGTTCTCAGGCTTGAGATCAGGGATTTTAGGGGTTAGCTGTCCCTGCATATGGAGAAGACAGCGAAGAGGGATGATGTTTACATGTACATCCAGCTGCTCATAAATAAGGGAGACCACGAGAGAGGAATCCCCTATATTCCTTTGAAAGTTAAAATGTTTATGCCATCCAGTATGATTTTCCATTCTTTCTCTCAAGCCATCCTCTTTTCTTTTCCTATGTGATTTATTCTAAGAGGCTTGGACTGAATTTTTAGTGTAATTTAGAAGACAGGAGATTCTGTCCTTCAATAGAACACACGCATCTTCTTTTTCAAAGAGAAAAATATTTTAGAAAACTAAACTGTTAATGGACCGCTTGATTTAGAATTGTCAAGGAGAAAAAGAATCAGATCAGAAAGTGGCTTCTTTGTTTTACTTTGATGGTGACAATTAAATAACAACAGATCAAGAAACTAAACGTGCCTAATTGTATAGTTAGTAGGACCTGGAGGGGTTTCATGACAGGAAGTACTTGTCTTCCTAAATGGGATTTACTCTAATGGGGTTAGCCTATCTTAAGAATATACTAGTATTTACACTTTGTGCTTCTGACCCTAAAGGGTTAAAATGGAATGCAGCAACTTTTTCAGTACTCATTTTTTGTGTCCTGCTAAAGTCAAAAAGAATTGCTTGAAAAGGCAGAAAATGTCATCAATTTTGCACTTGCCCTGACCCCAGCATCTAAAAATATGAAAAGCTGGAATTTCTACAGCAGGTGACTTGGGGGAGAGCAGGGGCGGCGGGGAAGCTTAAAGAGGGCTAATTGTTTAAGGTCTAAATGTAGTCCATAGAAAAAGACGAAAATAGGGAGGTGTCTCCCCAAGTGACCCAGCCTGCATAAAATTGGGCACACAATTCATTTGAAAGACTTTTTGTCCCGCATATTTCCTCTAAGTTTAAAGAGAAACATTTTGTTTTCAGCATAATGGATAATAGTGTCATCTTGGCTACCTTCTGTCTACAAGTGAAGTTAATTTTAGTCTGATCCTCCTTTTGAGCACATGGAGGAATTTATATTACTCATCAACCTTTGCTAGAAGCCAAAGATAGCCTTTATGTCTTAGAGAGAGTGTCTCGAGTTTGAAGAGATTTTCCCACCACATGTTAAAGCCAGAAAGAGTGGTTGTCGGTTTAGAAAAAGCTGCACCTGTTATTGTACGAATATGACATTGTTGCTACCTTGGGTTGGCCTTTTACAATTTAACTTTTCTTTTCCTTTCATATGTGCTCTACTTCTTAGTTTAAATATACATTTCAAAACACTTCCTTTTAGGTTCTAGTGGGAAGGAAATTGATCACTCTTCAACTGTATGTTTTTAATTGACTTCCTCCTTCCTGGCTAGGAAATTAACTTTCAGTCTTCTCTTATTTGATCTGTTAAACGGTATGTGACACCTTCCCAGGCAACAAGATTTAACGAGATCCTAAATGCTGTAGACCGAGCCTGATAGAGGAGGCTCCACATTCCCATGTAACTTTTAAAGATACAACAATCAAACTGACAATTGAATTCTACTGCAAAGCATATTGACTGACATCGTTGTCTATAATATATTGAAATAGCCAGCTAATGTCTCATTTTTCTTTTCCAGTAACAAGTCACTCTTTAAAAATCAATTGCTTTCCCTCTGAGCAGAGTTGCTAGAAGTGGGTATGTGATTCCTGAACTCTAAAAATAGTTCTTTATTTTCAGTCTCATATCAGTTGTTTTTATTTCCATTAAAATTTAAATCTAATATTTAAACTGAGAAGGATTTATAATGTCTGGGAACAACTATGTCCAAATACTTCACAGTCCAGTGCAAGAAGTTGTTGTTGTTCATGCTGGTTGTTTGCCAAATTGCCACCTGGGCAACCTAGAGGATGACCAAACAGATGACAATGTTCTCACAGTCCCACAGAAAACACGCCCAGCACTCAGATTGCCACACTGCAATTCCTTAACTTCAAGTACTTTATAGGTTTTCCTGTTGTTCAGGTGGTTATCATCCACTGGTGAGAAAAACAAGCTCAAGAATTCCAGATCTCAGCCCACAAAGGTACCGTTGACGTCTCAGAAGAAAACTCGCCTCCCAATCCCAGAATGCAGTCCAAGTATGACCTCCAGGGAATTCCACTGCCTAGAACAGCCTATTTTCCTAAGAAGAAAACTTCCTAGATTGTCTTTGCAAATATTCCTCACCATGGGGAAATTTCGTGACTTTGACCTCCTCCTGATTCCTCCATAATATTGCCTAAACCAATCACAGAAATACATTTAGTGAAAAGAAACACACACACACACACACACACACACTGTATGCACATATACTCTGATCTCTCCCCAAAGATAGAATTTTTCAAGGAAATAAATTTTTTCTTAGTAATCAATTTCCCTGGAATGAATTAATTAGCATCCTCTTCCTCAAATGTTTTCTTCCTTTGTCTTTCTCTTGCTGCAGTTCTGTCCTATTATCCATTTTCAAGATACATAGACTTTTTTTTTGCTCTCCTACCTTCTTTCACTATAATTTCATTCTTTTTTTTTTTTAATCTACATCATGTATTCAGTTTGGTTTTTAAATAGATCTTTTAATGTCTTAAAAAGAAAGGGTCAGTTGGGGAACAGGAACAGGGAAAATAGAGCCTTGTTATGTTTGTAAAAAAAAGATGAAGCCAAATAAAAACTGCAAGATCTGTTATTTTAGTCCGTCCATAATTTTCCCCTGACTGAATGTACTTCAACTTTCTCCCTCCCCGGTTCTCACTGAACTGACACTTTGCAGGTGCCATAGTTTAGATTTAACAATTAAAAAAGTCCATTTCTTTTCTAGTTCTGCAGCAAAGACATCACAAAAGATAGAGTTATCATGAGCTAATTACAGTCCTTGAAAATTACCTTTGCGCTTTGCAAATATGCATTTTTTTCCTTTGCTGGTGATGAAGAAGTTGGCAGTTTAAATAAAAAACACTATTTAAAGTAACAGAGTACAGTTATATAACCTTTTCACATAAATCACACAATAACTCTTTGTGCTTTGTAAAAAAAAAAAGAAGAAGAACTGCAGTTCTTGTTAAGAAGATTTATTTATATAATAATTTATGCAAAAGATTTTTTTTTTCCTTTTATAAAAATGGGATGTTCTTTTTTTTAACCTCTGGGAGTTGCAGACTAGAGGGCAGGAATATCCTCCAGTCACCACTTCTAGGTGCACACACTCCAGCTACTAAAAACTCTCATTCAAGTAGTGTTGTGGCATTACCACACGTGTCTTCATCTCCAAGCACACAGAAAACCCAAGGAATAGTCTGTGCCTACTAAATAAATAAAAATATAAAATCAAAATCCAATCCAGTATAAGGACTGCTTTGCATCCACGAGTCATACCAAGACCTAAGATCATTTTCTCAGTGTTTCAGAAATACTGTTTCTTTAAGTATGTTTGATTAGTGAGGGGACCATTGGGACCATGGAAGCCTTACAATTTCTCCACGGATTCTCCAGGGAATTCTTTTATCAGGTCTTTGTTCCTTCACTCAGCTTCCTGCCCATCCCTCATTTGCCCCCCTTAACCTTATTCCCTGATTTAATTCGAGAAGCAGTAGACTTTTTTTTTTTTTAATTTACAATATTGTCTCTACCATTTAAAAATATCCCCCATATAAAATGTCTTGACATCAAATTGATCTTACCACTGACCAGCCCATCCTGAACAGCCAGGGCAATGAATGCATAAGTTGCTAAATGCTAAGTTTGGCTCAAACTGACCCACTTACGGAAGAGTGAGCCTTTCATGGAGATAAACCTAGTAGAGGCATTTTATTGGTGAAATATATCTATTCTAAATCTTGCTGAACAGTGGGGGTTCTGAAGACAGGGAAACCCACAAGGGCTTTCTTGTGTGCCCTTATCTTTCATTGAGATGCTAACCTAACTTTGAAAAGCTATCTCCATGGAAAATTCTGGGCTCCACTCCAAAACCAACCAGTAGGAGGTGGCCCTCTTAATCAGTGGCTGTGTTCCGTCCTTATATAAACAGGTTAAGCCAGCTGCCAGAGCCTCTGCAACCAATTCCAGCTCACATTACCTTTGGCTGGAAAAAAATAGGCCTGAACCAAAGCTACATTATGAAAGCAGAGAATTCTACCTCTCCTAGGTTATAGCAAAAGACTTGGTTGCCATATATGGTGACTAGAGTCATCAGCAATCTTACCTTTGTTCCTTAACAAAAAGAATAACATTTATTGCCAGAATGTGTAGGATTTTATCAACCTGCCAATTGGAGGTAAAGGCTCAAATAGAAAAGAGGAAATTTGATTATTCTGATTAACACATAATAATCAAGCTACTCATTTTTCTAACAATGGGAAAATAATAAAAGTAGACATAACTCTTTGATTGTATATGGAATGGAGTGATAGGGTGGGATTTGATTAACTGGAAATATATCCTTTCACCAGCTAATCCACAAAGGGCCCTCACTGCCCAGGATGGAACTCAGAGTCTCAGTTTGTAAAATTAATAGGCATAACTGATACTGAAGAGACATCGCTGACGAAATCTGTTACTTTCCTCAGATGTCGATCTCTCTCTTCAAAATGAGTTACCCCAAAGCAGCTACAAACCACACAGAATAAGATCTAAATAACTGAAATAATAAAATGGACTTCTGAGCTAAACTTATAGATGTTGGCCAATAATAATCAAGGCAGAAAAGATAAACCATTGTGTCCATTTGCCAAAAAAATTTTCAAACTTGATTATGGTTTAGTCATTACACCAGAAGCATTAAAAGAAACAAAGCAAGCAAACAAACAAAAACTTCCCCATGAAGTGTGTTTTTATAATGTATTAGTGAAGAATATTCTGCTTATATTAATCATTATAATGGAAATAATTAAGAATTCTGGACCTCGCTTCTGAAAGAAATGCTTTCCCAGGGAAAGTATTTTAACGTGCTATCACATTGATTTAAAATCACTAAATTAAGGCCATGGGTTTATAGGTCAAGCCATATTTGAATGGCTTAGAACTTTTTTCTCTTGTGCTACCAGAATTGAATGCAAAGTATGTAAGGCCCTTTTGCTGATCTTATTTTCAAACACATGCAACAGCAACTGCAATTCCAGTAGGATTCCACTGTTTTTTATTTTGACAACATAATACTGCAGACCCATGGGAGCTGAGCATTCCAGGTGTTAAAGAAGATTTGTTATAAGAAAATGATTATAATAGAATTTAATGTAATTGAAAGTCAAGGTACAGTAGCCATACAGTGTATCAGAGAGAGTGTCAAAACTTGCAGTGAGGGTGGAGTGCCTCTTGCTAAGTAAACAACAAAAGTGGAGAGAGAAGAAAATATTCTATGCACAACAGGATCTACTAGGTTGGCCAACCTGATAAGCCTGCCCCACCACAGCGGGATCAAATCCACAGGTGCTACAGTGCTTCCCTGGCAAGAGGTTTCATGAAGAGCTACAACTTTCCCACCCCACAAGAACATTTTGAAAACAAGTTATATAATAACCTGAATTCTTGTCTAGAACTTGACAGGCAAACTCCACAGTCCCTCAGAGTCTCCAGAGGGAAAGGCCCATCTCTGAGTCACTGCCCTGGCCCTTCCAGTCTCAGGAGCTAGTGTCACTCTGAGTCTTTTCATGCCTTTCCAGGTTTGCCAGTACGGGTGGGCATGAGCATAGGCACATGCACAGGTGTACCGGACAAAAACTGGCTGGATCTCCAAGTGTTTCACCCCTTTTCTTGACGCCACTATTCTCTCTCTAAGAACAATAGGTTTATCAAACATTAAAACACTTTTCCATTGAGATGGGCCTATGACAAATGCAGGTATCATACCTACTTCAGGCATCATAAAATAAATATAATCTCTCAAGATCAGAACATGGTAGCAGTAAGCAAAAGTGGAAGAGTAACAACTGAATGTTAGTCCTCCTCTCTGTCATTATGGGCCTTTTTCTTTTTCTTAATTTGCTTCCTTGCCATATCAAGATGTCATTAGGCCATCTTGGTCATAACTACCATTAGTAGGTCTATTTTGGTTGGCTTTTCATTGCTACCTATGATTCTGGAGATGGGCGGAAGCTGGACCTGAAGTGTAAGGCCATATTCATCTTAGACAAACAGCTGGAGAACATTCTTTACAACTATTTCCAATCATTCTAGTTTTTTTATTGCTGTGACATCTCATAGCAGCCTTTAGAGAAGAGAGACATTAGTGCAGGCGGGACCAGGAACTTATCACGTTGCTATTAGCATTAATATGATGTATGTATATATTGCATTTTTCAAGCATGAAAGTGATTTACAAAATGACACGTGACAGCAAATGACATGCATGGACTTGTGAATCAGGTCTTTTGAGGTGCTCTTTTGCCACATCAGGTGCATTTCTACCTGTATTCCCAATAGCTATTAAAAATTTAAGCATCACTGCATTATCTTTTAAATATAATTTTTTCTAATTTTTTGCTTCCTCTAAATCATAAACAGGCATTTCAGAAGATTCATATCACTATCATACTTAAGGAATTTTCTTCTTTCTGCCTAGGTTCTTTGAACTTTTAATTTAATTTAATTTAATTTTTTTGGCACGACCATGTCCTATCTTTTCCCCTCTGTGGGGTTTCACTTTTATTTCCATGCTTGTCAATTCTCTAGACACTAATACAAAAGACAATAGTGATAAACAATCCAAAATGCGAATAAATGCAAACATCACTAGTCAGCCATCCCTGAACAGCATATATATATATATGTTATATTTGGCATTTAAAAATGTTTTTATAGTTATATCAGTATATATGTTTTTGGTGATCTGGGAATTAACAATATTTTACCCTAAATTGTGATGTCATTCTAAGAATATTTATTCAAAGGAACTATAAAGCCGCTCTATTTAGAACTGCTCACCTCCCGGACTGAAGACAGAATATCACATTAAAGCAAAGTTGTTGTTACCTCTATGAAGAAGGCCATCAACTAATTACATGTTTCAATTAAAATACCCCTCTCTTTTAGAATTTTCATTTATCGTGCTGGGTTAGAGTGATCTATGTAGTGACAATCTCAGTACTAAATGTTACCAATAGTATGCCAATAGCAAAACCAATCTGTATGAACTAACACAGAAACTCAAATATTCACTATACTTTCTCTACAGACTTTCCTTTTGTTTGTTACATTTCTTCCAGTTTGAACACACTTATTTCATTCCAAACCTGATACCCCCATGTCTAATATAAGATTATTCTACATTAAACACAAACCTGACTTCCACTACAGAATCCTTAATAAAGAAGTTCTGTCATAAACCACTTATTCCTTTGATCACAGTTCTACCTGTGTTCTTTCATGCTCCATGAACTTTAACCTCAGTTAATTTTGCTTTGTTCCTTTTGCACATTCACATTGCTAAGAATTCTTACCTGCCAGTTCTTCTATTATGGGCAGCCCACCAATCAACAGCTGCCAAATATCCTCCTTCTCTTCCTTCACCCTCCCCAAGAAAGCTTCCTCTTCTGAGAAATGCGTGTGGTCAAATCCAAAATCAACTTGAGTTTGTTCATTGTTTTGCATTTTAGAATGATCACTACCTGGAAATAAAACATGGCGTTTAGTCTGCAAATTTAAAAACGAGCATGCTAGTGATGTTATATTTGTAAAGATCTGATATCATAATACTTTCACAAATATTCAGGATATGCTCCTTTCAGTCACAACTAGAATTGCAATTCTTTACCCCCTGTGGACTTAGGCACAACCATGTCACTTGTAGCAGCCAATGAAATGATTAAGAGACAAGCATAGTCTGCTTTATTCTCTTCTCTTTTCCAGTGATGTTGGGAGCATGAGTAAGGATAGAGCTCACAGCAGCCTGAGTCCCTAGGTGATTATGAGGAACACAGCCCCTACCAACTTGCATTGACTTATAGCACCAGTAAATCCTCGTTGATTTTTGTTGCCACAACATAACCTATATCATCCTAACTAACTTAGAGGTAGTAGTTTGTCCTTTCATTTAGTGTCATTGCAGGACTCATCATCATAATAACATTGCGGCCATATTCCAAATTTTTCAAGCATATTGTATTACTTATTTTCACATGTTTTTTTAATTTATCATTTTTAAGTCTCAGGTAGAAAGCCTAAGACATAGAGAAAGAAAACAGTGCATCAGCGCTTTTCCTAGCAATCATTTCTAAAAGCAGAATTGGAACAGATCCGATGTCCAGCCAGGGCTCTCTCCTCCGAACCAGAAACTACAAAAAAAAAAAACCAGGTTATCATCTAGCTAGAGGAATAGTCATAGAGGCATGGACTATTAAAGCTGGAAAAGTTTCAGAGCTCAACTGATTCAGGCACTTTATTTTAAGAGGAAGATCCTGAGTCTCAATGGGTTTAAATGAATATCTTCTCTAAGACCATGTACACTTAAATAGAGACTGAGGTATACAAAATTCAGATCCCTTATGCCACTGTTTTTCTTTGATAATATATATACCTTAAATGAAAAGAAACTGAAGATTCTGAGAATATGTAGGCATATTCCTAGATATCTGATAAGAAACTTAATCCAAAACTTTTGAATATATCTTTCAGATCTGAGATATCATTATAAAAAATTTTGCCTGGAAAACTGGATAACCCACATACAGAAAAATGAAATTGGACCCCTATCTTATACCACTCACGCATACAATAAAAAAAATTAAAAAAATAAAACTTGAAATGGATTAAAGACTTAAATGTAAGACCTGAAACTGTAAAACTTCTAGAAGAAGATAGGGAAAAAGCTCCTTGACATAGATCTTGACGATGATTTTATTGAATATAACACCAAAAGCACAAGCAATAAAGGCAAAAATAAAGAAGTGCGACTACATCCAACTAAAAAGCTCTGCACACCAAAAGAAATAATCAATAAAATAAAAAGGCAACCTATGGAATGTGAGAAAATATTTGCAAACCGTATATCTGGTAAGTGGTTAATATACAAAATATATAAAGAACTCACACAACTCAATAGCAAAAAAAAAAAAATCCCATTAAAAATGAGCAGAGAAACTAAATAAACATTTTTCTAAAATATACATATAAAATAGCCAACAGTTACATGAAAAGATACTAAACATGAACGAGAATCAAAACCATAAGTTATCACCTCACCTTTCAGAATGGCTATCATCAAAATGACAAGAGGTAATGAGTGCTGGTGAAAATATTAAGAAAAGGGAATTAATGCACAGCACTGTAATTATAGATAACAGCACTGTACTTTATACTTCAAAGTTGCTGAGAGTAGATCTTAAATGTTCTCACCACAAAAATGAAATGGTAATTATGTGACTGATGGAGATGTTAGCTAATACTATAATGGTAATCATATTGTACTACATAAGTATACCAAATAACACAATGTATACCTTAAAGTTACATAATGTCATGTCAATTGTATCTCAGTAAAATCGGGGGGGAAAGTTTTGCCTTTATGACTAGTACAATGACTAATAAGTTTTATTATTGAAACAAAAGCAAAAATAAAAAATAGAGTTGCCCTGGAACTTTCGATCCCTAAGAATCATTGGGTTCCAATTGAAAAACTACACTAAGACTCGCTCAGCAATGTAATGTTGGATTCTCTCATCTTTGTATCTATAGCACTTAGCCCAAGGCCTGGGACAGAGTAGGTATTAATATGTATTTGTGGAATAGATGCTTATCCTTGTAGCACCCAGTTCAATTCTCTTTTCAAAACATTGTGCTTAAGTTAGTAACAAGTTGATGATGACTCTGTTAACTAATCACATGGATGACAAAGACGATGAATTGGCACTGTACAAGCCTAACTGATTTCTTTGTAGACACACTTGTTAGACATTGAGGAAAAGAAGAGAAAAAAGAGCTCTAGCATATATTTAACAGGTTAGAGGAAAAGTTCATTATCTTCAAGAGTATAAACATTACCTCCCAACATACATACACTCCAATTTCAAACCTTTCATCTCTACTAACTCTGGAGATTAAGACATCATCCAAAAGGCATGTTCTCATTCTCCAGTACAGTTAGTCACTATCCAAGATGAAACTCCCTTTCCTAAGATGAAGAAGTAGATTCTATGTGCCAGACACCGTGTATGGACTGGTTCAATCAATAACTCTATGTCTCCAGTTACAGAGAAAGAAACAAAAGTTTATGAAGGTAGAGGTAAGTATTTTGCCCAGAGTCCTTAGCTAGAACATAGTAAAGGAAGGCTTTGAACCCAAGTCTGTGTCAGAAGCAGAAAGAAGGATGGAATTACCCCACTAAAACAAGTGGCCTCCCACTACCAAGGAGACTCATTTTATGCCCCCTGAGATTGCAGTTCTTTGGGAAACAGTCACATGGTCATTATCCCTAAACAAAAGGAAGACTTGGTTTCTCAGATCGTCACTTGCATTCCTACCAGGTCAATAGTGAAAGGATAATATAGAAGAAAATGAGTCTCTCTAATCTTAAAGCATCAGAAAGCCAGAAACTCGCTCTCCTGGCTCGCATCATATAATTCTAGTGTGGGTGAAGTTAAACTCAATAGTTAGCCTAATGAGAATGCAGACTTTTGTTGTTCTGGAACTATTTAAAGATTGCTTTCTGGTTTCTGTGGTAAAGTATCTTGAAGTCCTACTTTCAAGTATAAGTAGGCGGTAGTTGAATTGGCACCAAAAAAATACAAGAGTTTATAAGTCCTCTGATCTACCTGTGTCAGGTAGACTCCAGGAAGCTTTGAGACGCACTGAACTAGCTTTGGAGACACAGTTTTTAAGATTTCATATAATTCACCCTGTACCAGTCCCCAGGAGAACTTCCACCACTCTAAAAAATGGACAACTTGAATTAGAAGGTGGCATGAGCAGGTTTCTCTCTGCACAGTATTTAACATCCCTCCTCCTCTTAGGGCTTGTCAACATGGATTCAAAGAGATTGAAGCAGAGTAGTGGGAGGAACTCACTAGAAGTTGAAAGTAATTGAAGTACGTAACCCAAAGAAAATTGATATCAAACAGAAGTTTTCCACACTGAAAGTTTAGTTGTTAAAAAAATAAACTGTATAAAGAAAACGAGCCATTTTTTTCTCCTGCTGTTATTAAAAAGAAAGAAAAAATAATAATATGGGTTCAAAACTATTCTCGCAGACCTGGTATTTCCACTTATTCTACTGTTTGATCTCCACTACAGAAAGGAAGCACTTCACAGGCATACTTTTTTTCTCAAGCAATCTTGTTTTCCTAGTACTTCCGTCTAATGGATTTTTGCACAACAAATTTATCAAGACATTTTAACACAGGCTGCCTTTCATGTGGTGAGATGGAGAGACCCTTAAGGACAGAAGAATGGTCAGGAAGTAAATAGATTTAGGTCGGAAGCAAGCAAAGGGCAAAGGACTGGGAAGAAATTCAGAGACCTGATTTTGGAGTAGCCCATCAACAACCAACCATAGAGGCCATGCTCAATGAAGGACACCGGTAACCACTGGAATAATAACAACATGGCCTTGCCCTTCTCATCTGCCAGGCTCTCTGTTAACCTAACTTCCTTAAACCCATTATCGCATTTCATCTTCATGATAACCTATGAATAAGTACTACCAGTATACCTACTTCACGTATCAGGCAACTGAGGCTTAGAAACATTACATGCTTGCTTGTGCTCGAACAGTGAGTGAGAAGAAAGGAGGAACTTAAACCCTCGTCTGGCTGAACATTATTTATGTGCTCAGTCAATAACCTTAGTCGAAAATTCATCAGACCCTCGGGTTCATAGACAAATTTAAGAAGTCCATAAATCTTTTGAAATTGTACAAGAAATATGCGTAGTTTTGTTTTCCACGGGAAAGTGCCTGTAGGCTTTATCAGATTCTCAAATGGGTTTTGTGCTCCAGAATGGGGGCTGTACAGAGCGTGTGCAGAGGCTGGCTCCCACAACTTCTCCCTAGCTGTATGAATTTGCACTAGCAGTTAATGCCTCTGAATCTTCGTTTCAGATTTTTAAGGTCTCTTCTATCCTTAAAATACAATGATTCTATTATCTTAAATGTCCTAGAAATAGTTAAGAAGTGTGAGAAACTTTCCCTCTGCCTTTCACGATCCCTCTCCACTCTATATGCATGCACCTCCCAACTTTACAGTCCTACTCACTACTAGATCACCTGTTTTTATTACCTCTACAATCTAACGAAATATATCCAATTGCCATAAGCATTCTTCATAGCCTTTCCAAACACTGGTTATATGATGCATGCAGTATGAGTCAGGCTAGGGGGAAAAGGGGCCTCTTTTTAAAGTTTATATGTAACTGTGAGAGCATTCAAGCATGTGCTGGCATGCCAGCCTTGTGTTAAAAAAAAAAAAAAAAACTGTTAATAATAATGTTTTCCTGCTCAAAAGTGGTTCAGAGACATCAGAGCCCTGGAGAGTAGTATGAGTAATGGGGAAGGGTGAGCACGCTCAGGGGGCACTGGGGGACACTGTAACCCACAACCATTCCTCCACCTTAAATTTCTGCTACAAAAAGCTTCTTTAGCCTCATTCCCCTCTAAAGTTGAAAGCTCCAGTTTAAATTCCTTACTTGGAAGGTCATTTATTCTCTCATAGCCAAAAAGTCTGTTTGCTTTTGTCTTCCCACTTGCTTTCAAATGAAAATATCAGACCACAGACCATCTTGCTTCCCTGATTCAAAAGTTAATTACATCATGTCCAAAAGTGAAGGTTGTTGAAAGTTATTAATGTATTAGCTGGGAACACTCTGCATTCCGATAGCTTTTACATGAATGCACAGATGCTTGTTCTCAGCCTGACCTGATCAGTACTTCTGGATGGTGAGGGGCAAAACCCATGGTCACAAATTGTCCACTTCAGTCCTTCAATGTGCTCATTCAAAAGCACATTGTCAAGTACATTTTTATTATCATAACATGTAATTATTTATTTCCCAGTGTTTTTAGGCATTCCGTACAAGCTTTCAGAATAGGACTTCTTACCCTGCCAATTCCGACCATTTCTATCTATCAACCATTATTTTTACTGCCTTGTGATTCTACTAGACCTTGAAATTAGCAGTGTTTTCTGTCTGTTGTATCGGCATACTCACCTGTGGTGGCATGCCAAATACATCAGCTGGACAGCAGACTACAAGTCATACATAGCCTGGGTACCTATCCCTGCTAATCTGGGCAAGACTCCAGCCCATGGTCTGGGAATCATGGATGTCAGCAAAACTTGCTCTGGAAAGAAGAAATAAAAGCCCAGTTGTTTGGGGAAGGGCTCTGCAGATGTGGGGGCAGTAGTAAGAGCTGAATATTTTTAGTTATTTTTTTAATACTTTTTTTTTTTTTTTTTTTTACCAAATTAAAGTGCTAGTCTGGATGCATAATCCCTCAAAATTTAGGATGAGGCAGGAAATGGCTAAGCATGAACCTATGATTATCCAAGATTCTCCTCACTCCTACTTGAAACCCATCCAGACATAGAAGGCAAACCTGGGGCCAGGGCTTTGGGGAGGGGTGACAGGTTGATTCTCCAGCCAAAAATATAAGGATAAAAGGATCAGAACACAGTGTGACAGATTAAAAATTTATTAACTTGTTCCTTTACCACCCATGGTCCAAGAAGCACTGCTTGGGCATTTTAGGGAGGTGTACTTCTCACAGGCATGGAGGAGACCAGGATAGAATATAAAGTATCACCAGGAGTCATTGCAGTTAGAAGAACTGAACTGTGGCAACAACAGGGCAGTGCCTGACTTTGGAAGCAAATGGACCTGGTTCAGGTTCAGGATGTGTCCTTTGGAATTGACCTCTAGCAAAGGATTTAACTTTCGCCCACACTCACCTGGTCTGGCACAGTCACCTCTTCTGTAGCCCCTCATTATGCGTTACTGGCAACTATTTTACTTGGTGGTCTAGATGTGACTTCTTTCTTTAAGATCTTCCAACTCTCTGCATATGTGTGTGATTATCACGGCCCAACACACTCACCCATGTCTGTTCACTTCATGGCACATTTCTATATAAACATGCAATCAGTCTGCTTCACTGGATTCCATGTTTGATGGGGACAGGCTCTGTACCCTTTTTTTTTTTTTTGCACCATTAAGTTGTTAACACCTAGCATTGGAATTGCCAACAGTCAGTATAGAAGAAATATTGTTAAATAAACAGTTGTTCTTTAAATATCTCTAATTTTCATAAAATAGAGATAAGGCTGGAACCTGCTTCAAGTGTTGCAGGAATTAAATGATGCAGCACATAAGATGTCCTCAGAATACTGCCTAGAACATAGTAAACACTCAATAAACATTAGTTGAAATTAAAATTTAGACCATTAGTTCATAGACTAGGGGCCTGCCCTCAAATGAAGGAATTATGCAAATCACTTGAAATTCTGTATAAGCTGTGTGTGTGTGTTTTTTCTGAATGTTAAGAGAATCCTTAACATTCAGATTCTCAAAATGAAATCAAATCCTCCATCTTCCAAAAGAAATTTAGAATAATTGCCATAGAGACTGATAGCAAATGTTAAACTATAGAGTACAACACCGTAGCCCATTTTTCCCGAGTACAGGGACCACAAGTTCTAATCATCACCTAGTCTTAATTTGCTTTAATTCTCAAATTACAGAGCACTGAACAAAGGGGGCATGGGCTCTCAACCAAGTATTTTCACTTTTCTATCTCTATGATTTGATTAATTTACCTATCTTCTTTTTTTATAAACTTTTTTTTCCCCCCTAGCTCAGGCAGAGATAATGCAAGGAAGAATAATTTTTTAAAAATAAATCTTAAAGATTTAAAAATACAGAACTACATGAAGAATATTGGGTCTGCAAGTCAGAAGATCTCTTACTCAGAGTATTCTCTCTCCTAATCTGTAAATAAGTAAATTAAATTAGATGACATTTAAGATTTCTTATCTAACTGCCCTCCACAATCCAAAGATGAAATATAAATAGCCTCTGTTCTGGGGATTTGTTTTCACTGTACTAATTTACACCCTTGCCCGCATCAAGGGCACTATTTTTATTGACCCATTTACAAAACTGGGGTAGGGGTGGGAAAGTAAGAGGCATGTTCTACTCTTTGCTAACTTTGGCTTCATGTATTTTACACTGTGGTGGGCTTTCTGGACTTGAGCTAAGTAAGGATAGCTAGAAGAACCCAAGAGTTGGTGAAGCCAAAAGCACCAAAATTCCAGCTCAAAATATCTTTCCCATAGGGCTCAGCAGACCACTAATGGGAGATAAATTTAACTCCTCTCTTTGGAGATGTAAATTCTGAGCCCTCCTCACCAATTCTCTACGAATGTATGAGTTTTGCACACCAAGGTATCAATATCTTTTATTGAAATGAAGATCTGTTTTAGGAAATGCAAGTTTCTGAAGAGGAGAAAGAAAAAGAGCCAAGTAAAGAGTGTTAACTTTTAATAACACATTTGGAAAAGTTTCATATAGGAGGGGTCAAAGTCTCTGAATGTCAGGAGACAGAGAATGTGATCCTACAGGTCCAATGGAAGGTAAGGGATCTAAAAAGGGAAATGAAACCAGGACTCTGTACCATGGACTCTGTACAGTGCTTTTCTATAAACTGCCTCTGTGGATCAGCCCTGGACAGCCCACATAGGCCAATATTGAAGGACTGAAAACATAAGCTCACTCTGGCCAACTGGAGCTTTCCACATAGAATCCAGACTAATGAATCTAGTCATATTCAGATCACTCTCTAGAGTTCTGCTCATTGTCTGTTCATACAGTTCCTTCTTCAAAGTCCATTATTTAGAGGTGCATGGATAAATTTAATATCATCTCAGGTAATGACAAACCCAAACTTCTGAACCATGAAGACAATTTTCTGTATTCTGCTGTAATTTGATTCCTATATTGTTTCTTTGCTGATGGTCCAATTCCTCAGTGAGGAAAATTCTACTCTGAAACATAGTTGAGCCTGGAGTGCAATGAAATCACATTGCCTATAACTCACACAGTCTCACTGACCTGATTTCTATAAATAGATAAATTTGTCAAGAAAAAACACAGGATCAAAATCTAAAAGCAAACTCAGGAAATTATTCATTTTAGACTTTTGCCTCAGGTCAAATTAAAATTTCAATCATCCTTAAAACACATCTTCATCTGTATTTTTTAATAGAGACTCAGATTAAATAAGCTTTCTGATAACTTCTAATATAAGATCATTTTTCTGTCATAAGAGTTCTTTTTTATGAATGTAGTAGAATAGATGAGAACTGAATATATTTTCTATATTCTACTGTAGTAGATATCATTTTACAGATGGCAACACTGAAAGCAAGGAAAAAGTAGATGACTTTCTTGATGTATCATATATTTATTGATTCATCCATTTTTTCATTCATTCAACATTCACTCAAAAATATTTATTAAATTCCTACTCTATCTAATCATAGTTCTAGATAAAAGGATACAGCAGTATATTAGTTTGCTGGGGCTGCCATAACAAAATACCATGAACCAAGTATCTGTGAATTATTGCCTCACAGTTCTAAGTCCAAGATCAAGATATCAGCAGGGTTGGTTGTCCCTGACAGTTGTAAGGGAGAAATTGTTCCATGCCTCTCTCCTAGCTCCTGGTGGTTTGCAATCCTTGGCATTCCTTGGTTTGTAGACGCATTGCCCAGACCTCTGCCTTCACCTTTACATGGCATTCTACCTGTGTGCATGTCTTTGTCCAAATTTCTCCTTTAATAAAGGCACTAGTCATATTAGATTAAGGTCCACCCTGCTTCAATATAACATTATCTTAGTTAATTATACCTGCAACAACCTTATTTGCAAATAAGGTCACATTCTCAAGTAAAGGTGGTTAAGACTTCAGTATGTAAATTTTGACAGGACACAATTCAATTCATAACAAGAACAAAACAAGAAGCTTACATTCAAATGGCAAGAGAAAGTAAGTGTGTGTGTGTGTGTGTGTGTGTATGTGTGTGTGTGTGTGTGTGTGTGTTTATAAGGCAGTTAAAATGCTAGGAAGTAATAAAGAAGGGTAGGTGTATAGTGTAGTGATACAGATTAAGGGATTTCTACTTCAGATATGAGTCTCTCTGATGACGTACCTTTTGATCTGACCTGACTAAAGTGAGAGGCTGAGCCTGATGAAAATCTAAGAAGCACATTCCAAGCAAAGGGCACAGTGAGCGCAAACACTGTAGAGGAAAATTCTCACTAATGCCTCTCACTGCAGAATGATCCAGGGAGGGTTAATTATGTCAAGGGTGATATATCATGGTAGATATTTCACTACTAATCTTTTCCTCTCTTTTTTGAAGATTCATTTTAATAAATAGGTATTGAGCATCTATTATACTTCAGGCATTGCTTGAAGCTAGGTGGAAATCACAATGGGAATCATCTTTGCTCTCCTAGAGTAAGTTTACAAACAATAATATTAGATTGGATGAGCTTTGATAACTCATTATAATTTCACTTTTCACCTGACTTCTAAGAGTGAGAAATACCAAGCAGCCCCTAGGGAATTCTTTCCTTGAGAGAACATGAACACTTCAAAAAAAAGGGAATGGAAAAAGATATTGCCTTGGTGGACCTAGAGGGTATTGTACTAAATGAAGTAAGTCACATAGAGAAAGACAAATGTTGCATGATTTCACGTACATGTGGAATCTAAAGAACAAAATAAACAACAGTAACAGAAATAAACTCATAGATACAGAGAATATTTTGGCAGCTGCTAGATGGGAGGCAGTTTTGGGGGATGGCAAAAAAGGGCGAAGGAATTAAGAAGTATAAATGGATAATTACAAAATAGACATGGAGATATAAAGTGTAGCATAAGAAAAATAGTTAATAATGTTGTAATAAATAGGTAAGGGGGAAGACGGTTATTATATTTATGGGGTGATCATCTTGTTGGTTATTTAGATCTCTAATCACTATGCTGTACAACTGAACTAAAATATTATTGCATGCCAACTATTTTAAAAACTCATTAAATTGTGCAATGTAAATATGAGCAATTAATTGTTTATTATATTTCAATAAAGCTGGGAGAGGGGAAACTTCAAAAAAAGCACCTAAATACATAAAGCATATATTAACAGATCTTATGGAAGAAACGGACAGCATTACAATAATAGTAGGGGACTTGTAGCAATAGATTGATCGTCCAGACAGAAAATCAATAAGGACGAGACTTATTGGAAAGATCATTTCGCAAGTTGTATAAATGTTTAATCACTAGGTTGTACACCTGAAATTAATATTATATTGTATGTCAACTGTAATTGAAAAATTAAAAAAAAGAAAATCAATAAGGAAACATTGGTCTTAAAGGACAAGTTAAACAAGATGAACTTAACAGATATTTATAGAACACTATCTAAAAGCAACAGAATAGTTACCAGGATAGGGGGAAGCGGGGAAGGGAAAGCAGATGGGAGGGAAAAGGAAAAAGAAAAAAAATTTAAATAATTTCTTCAATTAAATAAATAAATAAATGCAACAGAATACACCTTCTTCTTAAGTGCACTTGAAAAATTTCCAAGACAGATCATATGTTAGACCACAAAACAAATCATAATAAATTTAAGAGGACTGAAATTACATCGAGTATCTATTCTAATCACGATGATATAAAACTAGAAATTAATTACACCGAAAAAAATGGAAAATTCACAAACATGTGGAGTTTAAACAACATGCTATTGAACAATCAATGGGTCAAAATAAATCAAAAGAGAAATCAAAACATACCTGAGACAAATTAAATGGAAATGTAATATACCAAAATTTATGGATTATAGCAAAAGCAGCTTTAAGAGGGAAGTTCATAGCAATAAATGCCTACATCAAGAAACAAGAAAAGTCTCAAATAAACAACCTAACTTTATACCTCAAGGAACTAGAGAAAGAAGACCAAATAAAGCCCAAAATTTGTAAAACGAAGGAAATAGCAAAGATTCCTTCTCTAATAAAATTACGAATGGAGAGAGAGAGAGAGAGAGAGAAGGGAGGGAGGGAGTGAGGGAGGGAGGAAGGATGGGAAAACAAGAGCTGGTTCTTTGCAAAGGCAAACAATATTGATAAACTTTGAGCTAGACTCACCAAGAAAAAAAGAGAGAATTCGAATAAAATCAGAAATGAAAGAGTTGTTATAACTGATACCAGAGAAATACAAAGAATTATAAGAAACTATTATGAATAATCATACACTAATAAATTAGACAACCTAGAAGAAATAAATTTCTAGAAACATACAACCTACCAAACTTAATCATGAGGAAATAGAAAACCTGAACAGATTGATTACTAGTAAGGTGAGTGAATCAGTAATCGAAAATCTCCGAATAAACAAAAGTTCGGGATCATACGGCTTCACTAGTGAATTCCATCAAACATTTAAAGAAGAAATAATACCTATCTTTCTCAAGCTGTCCCCAAAAAATAGAAGACGAGTGAACTCTTTCAAACTTATTTTACCAGGCCAGCAGTATCCAGATTCTAAAATCATGCAAGAATGCCACAAAAAAGAACATTACAAGCCAATATCCCCAATGAACATAGATGCAAAAGTCTTCAAGAATATTAGCAAACTGAAATCAACAACTCATTAAAAGTATCTTACACTATGATCAAGTAGAATTTATTTTAAGCATGCAAGCATGGTTTAACATCTATAAATCAATGATGCATCACATTAACAAAATGAAGGATAAAAATTATATGATCGTCTCAATCGATACAGAAAAAGCATTTGACAAAATTCAATATTCATTTATGATTTTAAAAAAGCTCTCAACAAAACATGTATAAAGGAAAGTACCTTGACATAAAAAAGGACATATATAAGAAACCCACAACTAACACCATACTCAACAGTGAAAAGATAAAACCTTCTCCTCTAAGACAAGGAGCAAAACAAGAATGCCCACTCTCACCACTTTCATTCAACAAAATATTGGAAATCCTAGCCAGGGTAATTAGGTGCGCGTGCGCGCGCGCGCACGCACACACACACACACACACACACACACACACAAAACCACCAAATAAAAGTCACTCGAATTGGAAAGGAATAAGTAAAATTATTACTATATGCCAATGACATGATACCATATATAGAAAACCCCGAAGACTTTATCAGAAAACTGTTGTAACTAAATAAACAGATTCTGTAAAGTTGCAGGATACAAAATCAGTACATCAACATCTGTTGCATTTCTATACTCTAATAATAAACTATCAGAAGATAAATTAAGAAAACAATACCATTTACAATTACATCAAAAAGAATAAAATATCTGAGAATAAATTTAACCAAGAAGTTGAAAAACTTGTATATTGAAAACTACAAGACATTGATGAGAGAAATTGAAGAAGACACAAATAAATAGAAAGATATTCTGTGCCCATGGTTTGTAAGAATCAATATTTTTAAAATGTCCATACGACACAAAACAATCTACAGATTCAATGCAATCCCTATCAAAATTCCAATGACATTTTTCAGATATAGACCAAACAGTTCGAAAATTTATATGAACCACAAAAACCTCAAACAGCCAAAGCAGTCTTGAGAAAGAAGAACAAAGCTGGAAGCATCATGCTCCCTGATTTCAAACTGTATTACGAAGCTCTAGTAATTAAAAGAGTGTAGTATTTGCATAAAAACAAACACTAGGTCAATAGTACAGAATAGACAGCCCAAAAATAAACCCACACATATATGGTCAATTAATTTATCACGAAGAAGCCAAGAACATAAAATGGGGAAAAGACATCTCAATAAATGATATTCAGATCATTAGACAGTCACATGCAAAAGGATGAGAGTGAACCAGTATCTTACACCATACACAATTATTAACTCAAAATTGATTAAAAACTTGAATATAAGACCTGAATTCATAAAATTTCTAGAAGAAAACAAAGCAGTAAGCTACTTAACATAGATCTTGGCAATGATATTTTGACTCTGACACCAAAATCAAAACAAAGTCAAAAATAAACAAACTAAAACACTTCTGCACAGCAAAGGAAAGCATCAACAGAATGAGAAGGCAACCTACTAAATAAGAGAAAATATTTGTAAATCATATGTGGAATAAGGGGTTAATGTCCAAAATATGTAAAGAACTCACAATTCAGTAGCAAAAATCAAACAATTCAATTAAAGAGTGGGCAGAAGATTCGAATAGACAGTTTTCTAAAAAAGGCATACAGATAGCCAACAGGTACATGAAAAGATGCTCTATGTCATTAATCATCAGGAAAATACAAATTAAAACCACAATAAGATATCACCTCACATCTTATCAAAAGGTTTTACTAAAAGACTGAAATAACAAGTGTTATCAAGGATGTGGAGAAAAGGGAAACCTCGTACGCTGTTGGTGGGAATAAAAAATTCATGCAGCCTCTATGGAAAACAATATAAATGTTCCTCAAAATATTAAAAATACAAGTACCATGTTGATCCAGCAATTCTAGTTCTGGGTATTTATCAAAACAACAACAACAACAACAACAACGACAACACTAATTTGAAAAGATATATGTACCCTCGTGTTCATTGAAGCATTGTTTACAATAACCAAGATATGAAAAAGAAACCTCAGTGTCCATCAATGGATGAATGGATTAAAAAAAAATAATAATAAATATTAAAAATAAAAAAATAAATAATAAAAAAATAAAATCCTCAAAGTCTCCTTCTGGTTTGTATTTTTTAAAATATGTGAGATATGTGTGTGTGTATGTGTGTGTATAGAGAAGGAGAGAATATTATTCAGCCATTAAAAAAATGAAATCTTGCCTTTTGCAACAACATGGATGGACCTTAAGGTCATTATGCTTAGTGAAATAAGTTAGAGAAATTAAAAAAAAAAAAGCTCATAGATACAGAGAACAGATTGATGTTGCCAGAGGCAAAGGATGAGGGGGTGGAAGAAATGGGTGAATTGTTTGGGTTGGTTTTGGTTTGGTTTAAATAAACTGAATTTTAAAAAATCACTACAAGGCTTATTCCATTGAGAACTGCTCAATTGTTAAAATTGTTTTATGTTGAGCCAAAATCTGACTTTTCTGATACTTAACACCTGTCAGACCTACTTCAACACAAAGCAAATATTATTTTTCCTTTTTCACATGATAATTCTTAAAACTTGGAAGGAAATTAGAATTGTTATTCATTTCCTCATTCCTTTCCACTGTTACATGTAGCCCATGGTCTCCACAGTAGTTACCTGCCTGTAGGTACTCTCCACTTAGTTCAAGTTTTTAATAAACACTAGGCTCAGGAAATATAGGTTCCATGAATGTTTTGAAAAGTAATGTGTTCAGTAAGAACATTGCTTATGCTTATACAGACATTATGCTTCCATTAATCTAGGCCAAAATTAAATTAGTATTATTAGTAATCATAATGAAATGTTGGGTTATATTAAACATTCCTCTAAAACACACTTTTTACTTCAGTGCTAGACACCTTTATCACCTTTATATTTCATCTTAATAATTTTGATCTAGCACTTGCATGTCTCAATATTATTTCTAATTATGACTCCATATCTGTTGCAGTGATAGAAAACAGAAATCCTTATTTTTTCACTGTATGACTCTGATTGAGTCATTTGATTTCCCAGAACCTCAGTTCTGCTCACTATAAAAGGAAGGAGTAGGGGCAGTTTGGGAGCTGGTAGTAAGTCTCCTTTATAGAGCTATAAATGACAAACTAGGCGAAGTATTCTATAAAATAGGACATACTATGCAAATGTTAGTTAATATCAATGATAAGATTGGCTTTTTTTCTTGGTTTTGTCAACTGCAGAAGTGAAAAGTATGTTTTTTATGTCTTTATCCCGTTCATTAATTTAAATGTTAAGCAGACTAAGACCAAAATATTAATCAACATACATTAGGTCTGTTTTCAACCTTTTGTGAATCTATCTAAAGGTATTGTGACCCAACCTGTATATTTTTAGTTTACCTTAGCCTTAAAGATCTCGTGAGCCCAGTTTTGTGTTAACACAATATGGTGTAGCAGTGACTATCAACAGCTTTGAGTCAGACAAATCTGGCTTCAGTTCCAGCTCTGTCACTTAAGAGGAATGTGACTTTTAGCAAATTACTTGTTCTCACTGATCCTCTGTCTTATCTGTAACAAGGGAAATAAACAAAGCACCAACCTACTAGAACTATTGTGGGGGTGAATGAAATGAAGCAAATAGGGCCTGGAATAATAGTAAGTGTTCAACAAGTAGTTGTTACCTTTATGATGTTACTGTGAAAATTAAATTTTCCTAGTCAGTTCTCTGATCTTTTAAAGTAGTTCCACTTCAAAAGCAAGAAAATAATTAAGCTAGCATAATATGGGATTCCTTATTAACCCATGTTTACTTCTGGTAAGCACTACATTCTTTTGTTAACACTCACAAACCATTAGCTTAAAAATCCATTCTTGACTTTCTGGGGTCATCTCTGAGAATAGCTGACCTGATTATGGATTGTAGAAATTTTTTGAAAAATGAACTGACATTTCCCTTATTCATTCATCTTTTGGTCTCTGTAATATTTCAGTAATTGCTATGATTAATCCTGAGTTCATATTCATTGACTCAAAAAAGAATATTTTGAGCATCTACTATCTGCCGCACACCCCCGTTTTCTCAGTAGCCTGGCATAACTTGCACCCAGTGCTGGCAACTAGAATTCACTTAAATTGACGAGGCTTTGTCTTACTGTTCACTCATTTACATAGAGTTCCAGTCAACTCCTTCTTTTCGTTGTTTGTGAATGTGGACAGTCATTTAATGCTGAGTCACAATTTCCTCCTCAGTAAAGTAGGGTGATGATAACTACTGAGACTATCTCACGGGGTGAAAATACAATGAGACAGGTGTAAAAAAAAAAAGTTTCAACAAACAAAAAACCACCCCAAATAATTCAAGGTATTCTTTGTTCTTATCCTTCCCACGGACCACTTTCTTTGGTGCAGAATTTAAAGCAAAATATGCATTTAATAAATTTGTTATCTGTTATCTGTTATCATTACACTATCTGCCCCCAGGCAGCTTGGTGATCACTTCCTTGTTCTTCTAGTTTCAACTACAGATGAACAGAGTTTTTTGTGTGTGTGGTATTGAACGTACTCAACAAGCCCAAACTTTTTTATTTGTTTGTTATTTATACCCCTATGGTATTCTATATTAAGATACAAATACAATCAGATCCAACAAACCAGAAAGATGAAGAGACCAAGAATAAAAGGAAGAGATGGATGAGTAAGAAAATCTCAGCTAAATATCATCTGGACAATGAAACATATACTTAGCTTCACTTTTTGGAAACAGAGCTAAAAACACAGTACTGGAGTGTAGTGTAAGAGGAGACACACTTCATTCTCTGGTTAATAACAGGAAGGATAACAAGAGAGACACCTTTGTTGTCCCTCTAAACTCTAAGAGCGATTGCAGATAGAATTTTGCATAAAGAACACAAAATAATCAAATGGAAAGTGTCTTCAACAGAAATTTTACAAAAGAGGGAATATGTTCTCCAAATGGTCGCTTTTATATACAATCCTTAATAAAAGATGGACTGGCGTTAAACTGTCATTATAATGTAATGGTATTTCTAGAAAAAAGAACGTAACATTGTACATGTGTGAATGTTTTTTATAACCTGGCTTAATTTAAGGCTGAAATTTTTTTAAATCAAGAGTAATGAATTATGATTGTACCCATTAAGTTATCTCCCTTATTTGTGTTTCAGCCAGACCTTGATAAGTGGCTAGGCTGCTGATAAATAGAGGCTGAGGCTTGACTAGAAGCTGAGAATATAGTTTTTCTGTCTTATTGATGACATAGAGAGCTCCATGCTTTAGATAACTGGTATGTAGCTACCAATGATCTATTTTAAAAATTAAGGTCTTCTTGTCTAAAAAGAAGATCCTCCTATCATCTTCAGGGAAGTTGGCTGTCAAAGCAAATTTTCTCTTGGAGGATAGTTTGAAATATAGTGAGAACATTACACAAGGACTTAAAACCCCACAGTTCAATATCATAGAGGAAGGTCGGCAAACTATGGCTCAGGGGCCAAGCCCCTGCCACCTGTTTTTGTAAATAATGTTTTAATGGAATGTAGCTCCACCTTTTAACTTATAGATTGGTTATGGCTGCTTTAACTCTACAATAGCAGAGTTGAAGAGTCAACAGAGAACATATGGCCCCAAAAGTCTAAAATATTTACTATCCAGCCATTTACAGAAGTTTGCCAACCCCCAACAGAGAACAAATAGAGATGATTCACATTTAAAGGGGTTTTGAGGGCTATAGTTACTTACCCATCATCAATTTTCACACTAAAAGTTATTTAATATTGCTCTTTTAAACTCTTTAATTTAAGCCTCACAGCATAACAAAGGCTCTCCCCAATGAATTTGCTGCACAAATCACTCCCCAAAAGCTAACTGAATTCATCTTCAAGTAGTGATTTCAGTTGGGTTAAAACAGAGACATGTGCTGATTGATCTTTCCCTTTTAATTCATATCTTCATAATATAATGACACTTTTCTATAACTGAATGTTTTTCCCCCAGTTCTAGAGAAGAGAAAAATAGACATTCTCTTATAGGCAAATGCTGAGTTTATTGCCATGAACAGAGAGTAACTACAGATCAAGCTTATCCTGATTAGTGCCAAAAAGAGGGGTTACAGATAAACAGTTCTGAAACCAAAGTCATCCCTTTTGGTAGACATCCTTTTTGGCTTACATGATTTATAGTTCTGTATGGTTAGTAGGTCAACAGTTCTCAAATATGAATTTTATAACTAGTGTCTATTAAGTAATACATCAGGAAATTATGTTCCTCAAAGAAACAAATTTCATAAATGCTTTACTGATTTTTTTTTTTTTAATCCAAGCTAAAAGGGTGGTTTTTATGCTCAGTGTCAAGATCTTTGGGGCCTTGATCTCCCACAGTTAGTGCTCTGGGCAAACTCAAATTATTTCATAAGGAGGATGTTGTCGGGGACCATGACTTTAGCCTTTTTTTGGATTAACAGTCAGAAAGCTTAGAAACACACTCAGTGGCCAACCCTGGAGAGGGGAAAAGACCTTACAGAACACAATGAGTCTAACTTGCTCTTGCTTTTATTTATTTTCCTGAGTCTCATTTTCCTGTTGTCCTACTTTTCTCACCACTTATTTTTCACTTTATCTTTTGTGGTATTAGTAGGTAATCCACCTTAAATCCTTTCTGGAACAAGGCAGGGTGTAAGTAAACAAGTAAAAATGAACCGGCCTCTTGAATAGAGTTATTTAGTATTGTCCATCTAAATACCGAAAAAAAAAAATATCTGCCAAAAACAACTATCTTGTTTTGGCATAAGAGTTGCTGAGGTTTTCTTTCAAACAGAAATTGCTCAACAGGTTCAGGGCCTTCTTGTTGTTCCTATGGGCACATGTTATTAGGACTATGCATCTGGAGAGAGGAGGATGCTCATCTTGCCCTTTGCTATGGCAGAAGGTTGGGCAATCTAGTGGCATTGCAGCTGCAACAGATAGGTATTAAATGGAAAGGGCACTGCGAACATCATCTCTTTAGTATCTCCTAGAGAAAAAAAAATCTTAGTAATTAGCATTTAAATAGTGCTCTACAATTTTCAAAGGAGTTTCACATATGGCAGTGTACTCAGTGTTCACAATGACACTGTTAGTTTTGTTTATGATACTTCTTTTTCAGTTGAGGAAACTGAGACTTTCAGAAGACAAGTGAAGTGAATAGAGGAACCAGGATTCAAACCTATAACATGAGGCCACATCATATGCTCTTTATTTCTCAGTGCTCTCTCTATCCTTTCGTCACATTATTAATCCTTTGATCCAGGCATTATAAAGTCTTGAAGTCTACTATGTGATAGCTCATAGTAAAAGGCTTTGAAATTAGACCTGAGGTTAAATGTCAGATATTTCATTTCCTAGAAGTTACTTTAGGTCACTGTATTAGGTTCCTAAGGCTGTTGTAACAAATAACCACAAACGGGGTGGCTTAAAACAATAGAAATTTGTTCTGTCACAATTCTGGAAGCCAGAAGCCAAACGCAAGTGTCTATAGGGTCACAATCCTTCCAAAGCATCCCTGCCTCTTCCAGTTTCCAGGGGCTCCAGGCATTCCTCGACTTGTGGCCACATCACTCCCATTTTCACTTCCAAGGCCACATTGCCTCCTCCTCTTTGTGTCTTCACCTTTGTGTGTCTGTCTTACAAGGATACAAATGATATATGTGGGGCCTATTTAGGATAAGCTCCTTCTCTCAAGATTCTTAACTAAATTACAACTATTTCCATATTGGGTAATATTCACAGGTTCTGGGGATTAGGATGTAGACATATCTTGTTGGGGTCCACCGTGCAACCCACTAACGTCATTGCGCCTCATGCCTCCTTCCATAAAAATTTGAATAATGTTGCTTATCTGAAAGATGAAGATTAAATAAAATAATCTAAATAAAAGTGTGTAATATATAACAAATGCTCAATAAGAGGGTTTTACTCCCTTTTCTCATCAAGAGAGCTGCTAATATAATCATACTACTTTTTAGGTGACTTCCCTCATTCATTTCATTGAAATAATATCCAAACATATGCTCAAATTCCCTTGTTCTTTCATTTTCTCTTTAGATTTATTTTCCTAATAATCTGTATTCCTTTTCAAGACAAAGAGCAGTACATTTTTTGAATGCTATTTTATCATGAATTAGGACAGTGCTTCTCAAAGTATCTGTAGTAATGAATCAGTTTTAATTATGAAAATAACATTAAAATGTCGTGGTGGTGAAAATTGCTCTAAAAGTTTGCAAAGACTTATTTCATATTGTTGCAGACCAGCAGCAATTTGTGGAACTGTCCTTGTCCAAAAACCTCATTTTGAGGAATGCAGAGCAAGGCGACACATGTGACCTTCACAATAGTCTGAACTCCAAGATTCTGGTCATTATTATTATCCCTTAGAATTTCCGTATTGATGTTTGCCTCTCTCATATTCTCTCTTATTTAGGAATTAAAAATGTCAATGTTAAAAGTTAAATGTTGATTAAACACTTTAATTTTATCAAAATTAATTTTCCAAAAGAGATTCAAATTCTCCATTACTACAAAGGGCTATTTCATACCAAGATTTAACATCAGAAACATAATATCCATATTTTTCCTCTTTCTGAGTGATCTGAACTATATTCTCATGGCAGTATAGTTGGTTTATTTCTCATGTGACTTCTTTCCTTTACCTTTGTATCCATTTGTATGTATACCGTAGTTATACATAGCACTATTCTATTTTCCTTCTACTGGATAAGTTTTAGAATAAAATATTTCTTTATCTTGATATTTTTTAGGTAGAGTGTTATCCCATCAAATCTCAGTATTCTCAATAACATTATGTTACTTTTTTGCTTCAAAACTTTGAGTTATTTTATCAACCCCTACTCTGTGTTGACATATATAGTTTCCTAAGGTCAAAATTGTATTCTTTGAACTTCTCTGTTATGTGTTGAAAGAATGAAAGAATGATAATTACTAGGGACCACCTCCACTATACAAATTCTTTCCCTGTCACGCCCACTGTTTATTACCTACTTGGTAGTTGGTCTTAATTTTTCTCCCTCCCCTTCATCCATTTATCTTTGTTAAATATCTTCTCCACTTTGATCCAGTGCCCTTTTTCATTTTCAGTAGTATATCTTCCTGACATTCCTGTCATGATCAAGAAGACAAATTCTTTCCTTTGGATGCCTTCTATGTAACCAGCTATTATTCTCCTTTCTCTTCCAGAATCATGACCACAACTGGAAGAAGAGAAAAAAAAAAATTTCACCGAACCCCTAAATGTTTTCACTTTCCAACTTAGTCCTAGAGATGCATTAAAGAATCCTTATAACTACAGAAATTGTTTCTCCATGAGCCGTCAGAGTATGGAGATCAGTGAGTTTGGCTGGCTCTCTATCATATCTAAAGTTCTGCTCCAAGAAGAACCCATGACTACGTCACGTTTATACATAGCAACCTCCTCCCAGCCAGTAGAGAGTTCATTATCAAATTGTTATGATGTGTATGTTTCTGTTTGATCGAGATAACAGTTTCATCATTTTTTGAATGTTTGGGAATCTTTTAGATCTCTTGGAGGTTGGGATAACGCCTCTTCTTGAGTATGTCTGAAATTGCCCTCCAGGAGAAGAAACTCATGAAGCTTCTATGCAGCTTAATTTCCTTAACTGTATCCTTAACTGTATCCAAGCTACTCCCAGCAACAACATGGAGTCTGTAAATACCACTTACAGACCCCAGGTATTTAGCCTTCTTTAAAAACAAACTAAAAAATAGAAACTGTCCTCTCTTACTCTGTGTCCTGTGATTTGTTTCTCTCCAAGGTACGTTCTCCTTAGTGTAGAAAACAGAGCACAATATGATTCTCCCACCTCTTCTCTTCCTTATTACACCCCAGAATAAGTACACAGGTCCTTCTATTTTAAGATGGTGTTATTAATCAATATGAAGAATTAGATGAAGATAATAAAAACAAATGTAAAAAATTACCCCCAAAATCAAGAAATCTAAGAGGTCTCCTAGTTATTTTCTTTGGCCAATAATTACTGACTTCTTTTTCATCAAGTATACTCAGAAACCAGATGAGGTTTTGTGGATTTTTAGTGTCTTCTACAACTTACATTCTAATATCTGGTCCTAGTATGGGGCTCCCCACAGTTTGACCAGTCTGGCATTCCTAAGGGGGCCCTATTTTGGAACAAAGTTTAAGAATACCTAAAGATTCTTTTCTCTGCACTTAAGGCTATTTCTCTGCAGGTATGTCCTCACTCTTCCTGAGAATATCCCAGTCTCCCAATCCACATAAGTCCTTCTTTTTGTCTGTCCTATCATCCCAGAGAGAAAAAGTCCTTCCTAATTTGCTCCCTGAAGATTCTTCTCCATGAAGATATCCGTCTTTTTCTGACGAGCAGTCCTATAATTCACTTTTCTGGGAAGTCAACCCTATACAGTGCTTGCAGGATACTCAGCAGCCATGTAAGATGAGTTCTACTTACAGCCAGTGCTTGCTTTTTCTCATATACTATCTGGGTAAAGCTTCTCTGACCTTGGCTCTTACAGATCCCATCATCTTACTAGGAGCCAGGACCAGCTACTACTTATCAGGGCCCGGTGAGAATGAAATTGTGGGATGCCTGGTTCAAAAGATATTAAGAATTTTTAGACTTGAACAAAAGAGCATTAAAACAAATGCAGGGCTCTCTGAATACAAGAGTCTATGCAAATACAAAGGTTGCATGCACTCTCACAAGGCTGGCCAAGATGAAATGTCTTTCTGGAATCTTGATCTTGAGATAATCTTCCGTCTTGTGTCATCTTCCTTGCTTCAACGTATTCTCTTTGGCTAACCAAATTCATGTTTCAGATTCAGTCAATTTACAATAAGAAAGATTGACATCTCTTTACTAGTCAATAATCTAGACCTACTTGGGTCAGGTTGTTGGTTCCGCTCATGCCCTAAATTCTCTGAGATGACTCACAAGACTGTCCCATTCCCAGAGAAATTATTGTTTTAGAGTAAAAACTGTAAGATAAAAATAATTTTGGTCACTTAATAATCACTTGCTGCTTGCTGCTAGGGATACAAAAATAAAGAAGATGCATGCCTTCATGTAGTTCATAACCTAATGAGGGTCGGCGACCTTAGAGAAATAATTACAAAACAACCAGAGCAAAGTTCTAACAAAAATGCAACTTAAAAAAAACAAACAAAATTGTGAATATGCCTAATTATTACCAACAGAAAAGGATATTTAGTTCATCATACCTACTCGTCGATGTAGATTTCCCTTCTATTTCTTGTTTTTCATGTAGCTTATTTTCTGTGTTCTTCGACACATTCCTCTCACAGCATGGAATATACAGAGGTGTTCCTCAAGCACTTTCACTTTCTCCTTTAGAAGAGAAACAAGTTAAATTACTGCAAACATTGTTGGCCAATCCCTTAAGAACAAAAGAAACCTATCATCTACCTAACTTGCCACAGTCTGCAACAGTACCTTTGCTTTCAGTATATCTTGACTCTCTAGATAAAATAGTAGTGCTTCTGAACTGTCTGTGGAAGAAACCTCCTTCATAAAAAATGTTTTTCTACACCATGGATCACATTATAAACTGGCATTGTCCTGCTCTAGGTGAGTATCTACAACAAGTAAGGAAATAGGTAAACTACTGACACTCCAGGAAACTTCTTCAGCTCCAAAATCAATTGTGCAAGTTTCAACTTTCAAAAAGGTTTCCCATCAACAATAGACATAGAAACAGCTTTAGGAAAACACAAGGTTCTATTGGCACTACAGCCAATGAGTGGACTACTTTTTTAAAATGTGCTGCATTTTTACACTGCATTGCCTAGGCTGTTGGTCTTCGTAATCTTTCTTTCTTCGCTAGGAAGTATCTTTGACCAAGTTACAACAGTTAAAAAGAATTATCTTGGCCTTCCTTTGAAGGCTGAGAACCCAGCCACAGGAAAGAAAATGCTCCTCTCCCACACCTCCAACTGCCTCAATATAAATGCCAGAGTTCATAGTAGAGTGAATTGGAAGATGTTAGAGGGACAACATGCCAGCAAGAGAACTCTTGGTTTTTTCCAGAGGCAGATTCCAGTCAAGCACCCTTCAGGCATCTACGTTAGTCTTCTTCCATCTCCCTCCAGGATCTAGTCTTCCATCTCCCTCCAGGATCGGCCTCCCCTATGAATGACCCGTGAATGGATGGTAAACTCTCTTATCCATTGAAGAGTGTTAAGAAATCTCTGTTGCTCTGACATTTCAGCTGCACTCACCTGCCTTGATTTTTGAAATTCCACCACAATAGTCATTCCTGCAAGTGATGATATAATTGATTAGATTCCTTCCAGGTGATAGCTCATCAGAGCAGAGTGTGTTCAGGGGAAAGTGGAAGAGTATGAAGGTCCAGAGTGCCAGACGGGAGAGAAATTCCCATAAAAGAGACAAAAGCTCTGAAGGGGAAGCAAGTACCTCAGAAAATAGGTCTGCCTGTTATACAATTGCACTTAGGGCCAGAACCACTGCCACCCCACCGAGAACTTGTCCTGATCCTACCAGTTGAGGTCATCTTATTCAGTGTCCTAAGAAAGGACTACAAACTGAAATGAAGATCATAGGAAAACCCAGACTGATGCAGGCTTATTTTACTACACCTGATACAACAGTGCTTATATTACTTGATCTCCTCACCCTGAACACTTCGGCATTGCATGAAATTCTGAGTGGCTTTTCTGAGCTGCCCATTTCCTTTGGGCAATATAGTGAGGAGGGGAATATACTCTGCTCATCTACAAGATTTCTGAAGAGACAGGTTAGCCAAAGGCAGTGGTCCCCCACCTCTGCTTGGCGGACCATTAGAAGAGTTAGTATTCTCTGCGAAATGTGCCTGTGTAGGTGGGCAATAATGGTAGATAATCAAATTAGCCTTTTTACATGTTGGAGGCAACAGATTATAACAGAAAAAAGCATGGATTTGGAGGCATGCAAGCCTTCCAAACACTGCTACTGTTATGTTTTGACATTGGTTAGATCACCTAACCGCTCTAAGCCTGTTTCTTCATCTTTGAAATAGAATAATGATACCCGCTGTACAGGGCTGAGGGGAAAATATATGTGGAGCCTGGCACACTACAAGCTTTTAACAAATGCAGTTGTCCAACCCCGTTAGTCCTTTATTTGAATAGAGCATATAAAATTACAATGTTCTGCACTATTACAGTTGTTAATCCTAAACCGAAGAAGAATATATTTTTTTAAATTTCTACTTGCATCCAAAATATTCTAGTTAAACTGTAGTCCAGCTATTTCAAGAACTTATGCCTCTCCAAGACCACAGAATAGATTTGGAGCCCCTATCACTCAACACAAGCTTTCGACCTGATCTCTATGAATGAAGAAGAATGTGGCTCCCTTCCATATGAAATGTGGATTCATTATGACAAATACTTACTTAGCTTCCCCAAATCAATTATTCTAATTTATTCCAAGAATTACTAACAAGTGAATTTATAACATCTTTCAAACACTTATTTATTGCTCTCGGAACATCAGGTGGAAAAAAGAAAGAGAAAGAAAGCCTCCCATCAACTTATTGTGTAAACATTCAAATAATACTTAACGTTATAGGGACACACTAGAAAAATGTTCCAAACAGTATGCCTGCAAAGATCCCTCCCAAAAATGCTCTAATTTATCTATGCAGCTCAAAGAATAAAAATCGGTGCCTACAATATAAGCCTCTGATGCTTTCTTAAAAATCTGTAGCCTGGACTGAACAAAATAAAAAGTCTTAACACAAGGCTCTAAATTCCTGAGGTGGGAGTTGTCCATAGATCACAGCAAACTGATCATGCATAGAAGGGCTGACACAGCAAAAAAAAAAAAAAAGAAGAAGTTGCTAAGAAAAGGAAGAGAAATATGAGAGAGGAATGAAAAAGAAAAGAAAAGAAGAAGAATTGTTACTTTCTCCTTTTTGGCATATATAATTTCTATGAAACAGTCTCCAAAATGTTCAGCCTTAGGTAAATATTCAATCAGATAACTACTTTTGACAAGCTTTTTAAATCCCAGATAGTAAAAGAGTTGGGCAAAATGGTATTAGTTTGGGGCCCCCAATGAGAAATACTAAATTCTTGGTGATTAATGGCACTTATGTGCTCTTGGCCATTAAAAACATTTTCTGCTCTTGAGTCACAACGGAAGCTACAGCTTGAATTTTATTGTTCAATTTGCTTTTCTCTTTCCTGGGTGAGCCAGCACTGGATTTAGGAGTTGAAAGTTTAGAGAGTCAGCAGGACCCCAAGGGACTGAAAGCTAAGCTGAGCCAATGAGGATAATGCCAAAGATTATGTACCCTCAGTGAAAATGCAGGATTCAGAAAAGAAAAAGAACAAAGAGTGATTATGGAGACTGACAGTCTATAACTTAGAGAAAATTTCTTGGCTACGTTGGCAAATTTTCTTTTTTAAAAAACAAACAAACAAAATATTTCCTGGTTGACAGTTGCTTAAACTCTTCCTTTTTTCATTTTTGGCACACTGTCAAAAAGACAAACTGGTGTCCTCCCAGAGGACTGGAGAATGAGTGAGTCTGCAGAGAGCATGCAGCAATGCTAGCTGTGAAAAGCAGAGGGTTGAGAGTTAAAGAGCTTCAGAGGGTAGAAAAGAGACCATTTTGCTCAGTAAATGATTGGTTTTGTTGGTGTTCATATTTTTTTCCTGTGTCCTTTAAAGAAGTCCTCTAACTTGAGCCTTGAGCTTTACCTAAACAGGACAATATTTTTATGATCTTTTCCAACCACAATTTAGTTACATTTAAAAAAAAGAAAGAAAGAAAGAAAGAAAAAACATACTTGTCATTTTTCCCAGTCTTGGCAGTAACTGAAAATAGAGCAAAATAGAAGACTTTCAGGGGAACGGTCGGCCAATCTAATATAGTTTTTGTTAGTCCTGTGCATGGTTTTCCTTAGCCTTAGGGTTCCCATCTGTAAAATGGAGAGGACAACAGGTACAGTTATCATATTTACATGGACTGGGAGCTAAGTATTTTCAGGAATCTGAAAGAAACTAAAACAAAACAAAACAAAACAAACATCACAAGGGGGCATTGGATTAGCGTTCCACCTCTCCCAGCTCCTGGGACTGCCACCACCCAGGAGATTCTGCTAGGTCCATAAGTGAAGGCGTAGCTTCTCCCATTGAGTAGTTCTACTGAAAACGTGGATAGATTCTGCTCTATTTTTCTCTGTCTCCCTATTTCCTGTAAACGATAAAACTGTAAAACAAAAAGTAATAAGATCCGAATCTTCCTGCTGGGCACTTGATGAAGATGAATTAGACACTGACAGTCAGGAAAAGATGGAAGGCTCTTCATGACAGAGGCCAAACTAATTCAAAATGAAAATCATCAATTTGAATGTGCTCACATGTTACTTAAAAATCAATGAAGAAACAAAGTGAGGGAACCCTTAAGCCATTTTAGCACCCCGGCTTTTGCACTCAACTCTAACTTAGCCGCCTTGAAATATCTTGGCTCTGAAAACCCAGTCAATCATCATTAATAATGATATTTTTATAACACTTTAAAAATTGGAATTTCCAGAGCCACTTTGATAGATGCCCTGTCACTACCTTGCCATTTGCGTAATTTTTTTCTGGGTTCATTTTTTTCCACTCTATTTTAAAATTTTTTAACAGGAAAAAAAAAGAACAGGAATTTTATTTGATAGAAAAATTTGTAAGAAATGGCACAGCTTGCCTTTGCTATGAATCCCTTAATAATGAGGAGAGTAATGTAGCAAATTGTACAAGGGCTTTCAACTTTAATGATTCTAGAACTTAAGTTTTCTTAAGGAGTAAAAAACAAATGCCTGTCTGTTGCCTTCAGATCTGGAAAAAGAATTCAATGAGATTGCACAAAGATGAAAAAAGATTAGAAGCAAAGGCCAGGTTGTTGTTTTCTCTGCTACACAAACATCTCCTCTTGAGCAATTTACCTGTTTGTTTATCTTACCATGAACCTTAGAAATTACTTAGTACATCTAGTGTGACTTTCCCAGAATATTCAGAAATATTTCTTCAAAATATATTACAGTTTTTTAAGTTACAAATAAAATTAGTAGAATTCTCAACTTTTGGCGCGCGCTCTCTCTCTCTCTCTCTCTCTCTCTCTCTCTCTCTCTCTCTCTCTCTCTCTCTCTCTCTCTCTCTCTCTCTCTCTCTCTCTCTCTCTCTCTCTCTCTCTCTCTCTCTCTGTCTCTTTCTCGCGCACAAGCGCGCACACACACACACACACACACACACACACACACCACTGAGTATTTCTTGCCTTTGAAAATGCAGATGAAATTCCTTATTTCTGTTGTAACTTCCACAAAACTATCCAAGCCTGAGAGACCTTGGCAGACTCCAACTTTGAAAGGGAACTCTAACAATTCATGTTTAACCTCTGAGCCAAAAAAAAGCCTGAATTTTTCAGAGGTTTGTATGTGTTTTATTTGTTTGTTTGTTTGTTTTTTGTTTTTTGGGTTTTTTTTTTCCTTGTAGCCTCTTTTATTCTTCTCCTCCAAAAGACTGCACAAAAATTTTTATCACCATTGGGGGTCTAATACTGGTGGTAAAAAAGTGAGTTCCTGTCCTGGTGCTGACTAAAAGGGAATAAATGTCTTAGATATATCAGGTTTCTTTGTCAAGCAAACACAAATAAAGGGATCTAGTTTACTGGAATAGTTGCACTGCTCATTAAAATTGATGACTTCGAAGATTCTGTGCCTCTCTTCCTTTAACCAGGGCCATTGGCCAAGAACCTGCTGTGCTGTTAAAAACATCATGTTACTGGGGTGTTGTAAAACAGACCACTGCTGCTGCCTTTGCTCACTCTTCAGGTTGCAGTGTGACAGCAAGAGCGGCTTGAGATGACTAGAAGAGGATAGACACAGTCATTTAGCCAAAGGATGTCGATGGTATGGACCCAAGATGCAACCTGGTATTTTCTATCCATGAATATCAAGTCTGACAAAGAAAGAAAAGGAGCTGGATTAGCATGAGGCAGAGTTTAGTTTTTCTTAGAAATGTTCGACTCTGCAAAAGTGTGCCTTTATTTTTGGCACAAATTGCTATAGCAAATTACATAGCTTATCAGATGTGGTTTTTGGGCTCAGTGGCGAAGCCACTGCAAAGACTTGTTCTCTTTGTTGTTTGTTGTTCCAGTGGGAACTTGGGATGTATCAGGGTCCACTTATCAGGAACAGGCTTGAATAATAAGCACTAACAATAATTGTGGTCCAATTAAATTCATATTACTCCAACTTAACAAAGTAAACCTTGGTCCTAAAAGAGTTTCCACCACTTTGCCCTAAGAGATATAAGATACAAAGTTTGAACCTATATGTCACAGGTTAGCAAATAGGCCCATGTAAATCTTATATGTCACAGGTTAGCAAATAGGCCCATGTAAAAGGAGGAAATGAAGAGAACAGGGCAAAGCAGGAAGTCAATCCCAGTGAATAAGGAGTTTCAGAGAGAACATTCTCAGCACTTCTCACAAATCCACTCTCTTATTTTTTGACCATCTATGTGGACTCGCCCTCATGTGGCAGGAACACCCATACAGAATGTCACTTTTGATATACTGATTATTTCTATTTGTTTTGTTGCTGAAAATGGAGACTAGATTAAAAATATAATTTTATAAACTGGAAATTTCCACTAGCTGAAAGAATCATAGAGTATTCATAGAGTGTCCATCGATTTCTTCATTCATTAATATCAAGATAAAGAACTTTAGGAAATACAAAAGAAGTTAAAAAAAATCAGGCCCAAGGAGGCAAATTTATTAACAATAGCTACGCAAGCACACTGCACCTGGGAGGACAGTGTGAAGGCAGAAGGAAAAGTCAGTGTGGAGGCTTAGTAAGGGGCAGTGCTTAGTGAGGAACAACTTCTGTGGGAAGATGTATCTTAACTGGAAACTTCAAAGATATGTAGATTTTCAAGTGTTTTTCGCCTTGGACCACCTTCTTCAAATGAAATCTTAGGACACAGAGAGCAATAAGGACAGATCCCATCTCTCACCTCTATCCACTTTTCGTATTCTTCCCTTATTGATTCCCTCTCATTAAGGGTTCAGAATTTGAAAATCATGGACGTCTAGGAGGTATAAGGTACAGAAGAAGAGGAAAGTCACACTCTAGGTATGGTGAATAGCATGAGTAAAGCCGAATAAGGAATTGGTGAAGGAAATATTTTGGATTAGCACCATGAAAGTGTTTAGGCAAGGTAATCTGCCTGAATTTGATTCAACAGACTCTACCCCTGAAGATTCTTAAGTTGTTGACTGATAAAAATGAACATTTGAGAATATTAACATGACAGCCATGTGCTGATGGTCTGCAATAGAGAGAGGCCACTGAGAATCCAAGTGGAGTAATCCAAACATCAGAAATGGAGGGTCCCCAATAGGGTTGCAACTGTAAAAATGGGGTGTAGCCAATAGATCTTAGTGATTGGATATGGGAACTAAGGAAAATACTGCCTAGAAATAATTTCTGACTTTTCAGACCAACTGAGGTCTTCATATTATACACCCGTAGGAACCTGTACTTTTCCCACACTTGTGTGATTAATTTACTAATACAATTTTTTTTAACCCCTGGACTATATAATAATCTATGAGATCAGGGACTCTGCCTGATTGGTCACTAGACCTTAGCCTAATAGGTATGTAATTGGCACTCAAATATTTGCGAAATTAAGAGAGGTTAAGAGAGAAGGAGTTAAGTTTGGTTTTTATCATATTTTTCTTAAATGAGAAAAATATATCTAAATGCAGATTTCTTACCCTTGCTTAAGACATGGGACTGAAGAATAGTTGAGATGTCCATGATGGGTGTAGAAACTAGGCCATCGATAGGAATCAAAGCTATGAGCATTACTTAGTTCACCCAGAGAGAGTGAGTTCAAAGACAGAAGAGCAGAGTGAGCTGAAGATTCTCATACAAAAATCAGAAGAAGAGCCAGAATAGTCAAAATTAAAGAATATTTCTCCCAGGGTAAATTTGGAATGGTTTACCATACACCCACACTTTGAGACATTTATAAACTGTAACAGGAAGAAATCCTCTTTCAAAAGTTTAAAACATTAGGAATTTTGGAAGTGGAAATAAAATGTACAATTAATCAAGAGAATTCCAACCCATTTTTAAGTCCCCAGCAGAATTCTTTGTTGTAGTGGTAAATTATTATCGACCACCTTTTATTCCGAATGTCCCTATTGAGAAACACGAACTCAGACACAGAATTGTGCCTTCCTTGTTTTTCTCTTCTTTTTTTCCTGTCTCCCACTTTCCTTTGATAGCAACACATAAAGCATCTCTTTCTTAGAATTACATAAGCCACGTGAAATTCTAAAATCTCCTTTGCTGATCTAATTGTGGTAGTGTTCTACCTAAATCCTCTTGTTTGATGTTTTTGTTGTTGCCTCTACTGTGGTTGTGAGTTGTTTTGTTTTTAGAGTTTTTGTTTTGTTTTGTTTGCTTGGTAGAAAGGAGAGAAAAATGTTTGAATGACACAAATTATGACTCCTTTGTGATCAAAGAAGGTGCCTGTATCCCCTACCCAATCTTACTTAGACCAAGAGACAAATAAATCTTTCCTTTTTTTCCTTAAAAATAATAATAGCCCCAAGGACATTACTATGACAAAGTTACAATGTGTACTTTTTTCGACGTAATACTGTCTTCTGTTTAGTCTTGCGAGAAATTATGCATATTTTATTTAGAAAGTAAATAGGTACAGATTTTTAGCTCACATGCTAAATGCTATAATTTATACATAAAATTCAAATGTTAAAATTCTAAAGGTATTTTAAAATTACATCTAATATTAACAGCATGGAGTCTGAGAGAAGAAAACTCTGGGGGGAAAAAGACCCAGCAACCACTAACAGCATTTCTTGAGAAAAAGCTGTACAGGTACTTTCTGGTCTCAGGCCTCAACTAGTGATTTTGTTCCAAAGGAAACAGCAAATTACTAATACTTGAGATAGGTCCAGGGGCATTACAGAGCCACAATGATTCTCTGCTAAATCTGGAAGTTAGGCTTTGGAAGACTGCGGATCTGCTTGAAGCCACCTCTAATCCATGAAACTTTTCTGAAGTTTATTTACTTTTTCATGTACATAAGGCTCTCAGTGAGCATCACCAATGTGTCCAGCACTGTACTAGGCCAAAGGAATAAAAGAGACACAATCTCTACCCGTAAGGAGCTCAAACTGGTGGGCTCTCCTTCTCTGTCTACTCCCAAAATCTTTCCCTGCTCTTCCTCCTAAGGACTTGGCAGGTACATGACTGGAAGCAGGTAGCTCTCTTTGTTTCTATCAGTTGCATTTATCAGTATATAAAAACCTTATATAGCTATTATTTAACTTCATTTCCCCCAAATAGCACCATTTTTTGTTATTCACATTTTTGCATTCTTTCATTCTAATTCTAAATTGCAGATGCGGCCAACACACCTATCAGGGTTGTGTTTGCTCTTAACACTTAGCAAGAAGCTGGGAGAATCTAGGGGTCCTCCTCTAGAATATTATGAAAGTTCTAAGGAGGAAAATCACCAGGAACTGAGGGGAGGAATTGTTAAACTTTCACTGGGAGTCGGGCTGAGGAAAAATAAGTGGAGACGCATGATCCATGAATACAAAAGAAGATGAGTAAGAGGATTTCTTTAAAAAATCATTGAACACATCATCCCTGCTTTGATGGAGCAAGATCAAAATAGGATGGGTAACCTGCCAGGCAAACAGGAAATATTGTGGCATGCCTACTGCTCCCCGGGGCTGAGTGGGCCTCTGATGCATCAAGCAAAACACAGTCAAATCATGACTTCAGGCTTTCCAAACACTGCTCTGCACACACATCAACCTCACAACAACCCCACCTTTTTCGACTACACAGAATGTCACCCACTTTTCTATTTATATTACACTATTTTTTTTTTAAAAGTGTTCTTTCTTAAAACATGCAGCTCACCTCTTCTATAAAGATTTATTCTCTTTACGTGTGTGTTTTATTCTATAATTAGAATGATCTTCTGGCCACGTATCTTGCATGCTCTCTATTTTCTTCATAACCTTCCTTGATACCTAGCACACTCTAACGACCCGGTTAGATGTCGTTGATCAACAGGAAATTCTTTACAAAGAGAAAAGGCCAGACCATCCTGCATATCACATGTTAATTAGGTGTCCCCAGGCATTGTTCATCTAGGTTGCTCTCTTAAAAACAAGAATTCATGAGCAATGACCAGGTAGACTCCATTGGTTTTTGGAGCCACCAGCAGCATTCACACAAAGGCAGCCCGAGCCTATCTTGCTATTCAGCCAGTTCTAGCCAGTCTGAGTTTATTCTTACTCCTGCATCATGCCTTTTCTCTTGCTGCTTCTACAACTGGAATTTCTTCCTCATTTCAGGACATAGTCATTCTCCATGATCCTGTCTATGAAACATAATTTCTGTGAATTTTTCAGGTCTTAAGGAACTTAAACTCTTTTCAGTTTCTACAACCAATGATGCTCTGTATTTAGCATCTTTATTTACTTTCCATTTTTCCTCTTCCTTGTTTTTTGTGCCCTTGTCTTCTCAGTTTTTTTTTGTCTAGATTCTAAGCACCTTCAGAGTTCGTTGCCTCACAGTAAGGTCTTGTGATTAATAAGTGATCAATAAGACATCAGTGGACTGTGTGGCTCCTCAGGGAACCAGAAACTGGGTACTAGTAAAGCACGTGCACACACACACCTACACACTTACATATAACATCATCATTGTGTGCTAGTTACTTTGTGTGTTATCCCATTTAGTACTCACAGCAACCCTCTGAGGTAGGTACCATTTCCATTTCCATTTCATTGATGGAGAAAACTTAGCTCAAGAAAGTTACATGGTTTTCCCAGCATCATACAGTTAGTGAGAGTAATAGACAACACACATTATTGTCATTTGATTCAGGACGGTGTCTCCTGCCCCACAGACGTAATCATAACAAAGTAACAGCTAGTGCTCTTAAAAAAAAAAGTCTTCTAAAGTATAACCTGTCTCTCCCACCTACCCTTGCTTTATTCTTCTGAACCTTTTCCATTTCTCCTTTGACTAATGAATGTTCCCAGCATACGGACATTACCCAGCCTGCCAGGTATGTCAGGAAATGTTGCTGTGAAAAATAATAACAGATCTGCTTCTCAATATTTGTTAGTGTAAAAACACCACCACACTCTATTTTCCAGCACACGTATCATATGGGTCATTCCACTCATTGGCATGTGGACTTGTTCTTCCTTCCTACTGAGTCAGTCAGAACTGGAACATTTGAGTGGATATATGTAAACCTCCTATGGAGGAAAAATATCAACATAAATGATGTAATTTGTAAATATTGATAATTATAAGGTTCACATCCTATCCACAAAGATTGCGTCACTTGATTCTGACAAAACTCTGAGATGTAGATATCACACATAGTATTACTGTCCCCAATTTACAGGTAAAGAAATTGAGGCTGAGAGAATTCAATTTACTGAAAGTTAGTAAGTGGCCAAGTCTTCACTAGAATCTAAGTTTGTGCTTATTTTTTTCAAATTGTTATCTTTCCCCCACATGCCAGGAAAGGAGTTGAATGGAATGAAACCAGTCACATGACAAGGCTTAGACAAAGGTAAACATGCACAAGAAGCTAAGAGCCCTCAGCCACGTGAAGAGAAGCCCCCTCTGTAATTGAAGGAAGACTCGACATAACATGGGAAGCGGAGGGAGGCAGGGACAGGAGGGCGGACACCTGCAGCTTGAGAGCCAGCAGGAGAGACTGTTCTCCAATGTTCTTGTTCAGAAAGTAAGTATATTTGAAATGCTGAGAACTCCACATATATTCTGTTAATAATTTACCAACTGAAGTCATTAAAGATGTTGACAAAAGCTTTTCCATTTACTATGGGTGTCTATGGGTGATTTGAAACCACTCATTACCTTTATAAGCTCCTAGGTTATTTCTGAGAGTCCTAAATAATTGCCAGCAGTGAAAGCAGCTTAGATCGGCATAGGATGGAGTTTTAGTTTGAACATAGAAAAACTCTGATTCCACACTCAGGCATTTTGCCACTAATTCACTGAGAGACTGTTAACCCAGGCCTCTGTAGGCAAATTGTATCTGCTAATAGATGAAATTCATAATGTAACTGGATATCCCTGCCTAAGGAGCTCAGTATTAAAAAGTAAATATATTCCCAGAAGCAGCCCATCAAGATGTCACTAGAGTTGGACATTTATGGAAATGAAGAAGCTGAATATCCTTGTAATCAAATAATTATTCTTTCGGAACCTTCTAAGTTGACAGAGACTAAAGTTCTCTAAGTGAAAGAAACAAACTGCCTTTACAGGGCAGAATGAATGAATTCTTTTAAGCTATTATTTGTAAATAAAAACCAAGCAATTTCATACTTACTATTTTAAAGTTTTGCTTTATTGTTCCATTTCTGACATCTGCAACTCCCTTGGATAAGTATATCAGATAGGATGCATTTGGCTACAAAAAAGCAGAAATGACGGCTTAAACAATGGCTTATCTTTCACAGCACGAGGTCCAGAGTTATGACAGTTCCAGCATGCTCGAGTTAGCGCGGTGTGTGTGCTCTTCTCTCTACTTCATCATGCATTCTGGACGAGTTGTCCCTGTAGGCCAGCTTCCTCCCTGGCCCTCACGTGGCTGCTGAAGTGTCCATGTTACACATAGGTGATGAGATCCAGAGGTAGCAGGGGAATGTGTATTAGCTGTGCTCCTTTTTTAAAGTGAAAGAAACTTGCCAAGAAGCTTTGTCACACCATGTCACACACCTAAGCGTAAACCCAATCGCTTAACAAGGTCCATAGACAGAGTCTCCATAACTGACTTACTCCAATCAAGATGCATTCTCAGGGGGTGAAGAGGTGATTCAGCCTGCCCGTGGCCACTCAGAAGAGGGCAAATACAGTTAGAGCAGAGGAGGAAAGGTCAGTTCTGCAGGCAATGGGATCATCTGCCGTATCAAGGCAGCTTCTGTCTTCTTTATGGCTCAGTTTTTTTGTGTCACTGTGTGATAACTAGGCTAGAGGTCACCACTAAGATTCTTCAAACTGTTAAAATTCCACAATTCAAAAATAAAGATGACTCTATAACCCTACTTAATTGAAGAATCAACATGATTTAGTATAAAAAGATTTTCCCAGAAAACAGTGGAGGATAGAAGGAATTAATATACAATATACCAAACAAATGACCTCATTTTTAGAATCAAGTGTACCATCCATTGATCTCTACATTTCTGGGACATAAACAAGCCTATATCATCAAAAGTAGTAAACCGAGGCAGACAGCTGCATAATGAGTAGCCAACTCCTGCAGTTTCTGACTATGTCCAAATCACCAAGTCATAAGTGGGAGAAGTGGGGGAAGTCACATTATAGTAGTGGCCTCCAAACTGGGGTGTGCCGTCTACATAAGGCACAATAATGTCCATCTAGGCCTGAAGAGATAGAGCTGAAGTTTCTATTTATATTGTCATCTCATCTCTTAATTTATGTGTGGCATGTTTTATAATATGCATGATGCACTAGCATAGTAGTAGTGCGTGCATATAATTTATAGCTACGTAGAAAAAGAAGATGTGAGCTGATACATTTTTGACTTATAGAGAACACAGTTTAACATTTTGAAGATGATTGGCATAGATCATACTAGCATTTTGATGGCTTCAACTAAACTAAAGAACTGGGAGGAAAAAAACACGTGCAAAAACTGACACACTGGATTTGTGATCGCCCCACGCTCATAAAGCAAGGCAGCCCTGAATCTGGTTTCAGAATACTCAATTTGTAGTAAAACAGAGATTTCCAGCTTATTTTTATTTGTTGATCCTTTCAAAGGTTCTTATTTTGTTTACCAGGAGACCATTTCTATCATTGTTTCCCTCTTCCTTTTTCTCCAAACTATCTCCTATTTTAAGGAGTGTTAGGCTTGGGCCGTCTGACTCAATATAAATGCAGCTTCCTGGCATAGTCAGGAAGTCAGAAGAGCCTTGTGGGCTCCCACAGTTTGTTTGCTCATTCAGTTGACAATTGTGCATCTACTAAGTGCTAGACAGGAGGCTACAAAGATTTACTAAGACTCCTGGAATCTCAGTGTCTAGAAGGAATGCTTCCCAGTCTGGAGAGAGAATGACAAGAAAGTGGTACGATAAAGTATTAGCCAGCAACAGAGGATAGGACGAAAAACAGCAGGCTGAGGGGGGAAGTCAGAGGGTAGGTGAGGGTGTCAGGAAGCCCCTCTAGGAAGAAACGGCTCTCAACCCTTTACTGAGTCTTGAAAAAGAGAAGAGCAAGTCAAGTGCCACATTCCTTTCATCTAAACAAACAATAATGGCAAGGCCCTGGACTCTACTGGAAGAAGAGATTCAGGCAGAGGGAGAGAAGGGCAATCTCTTTTTCCCTTTGTGAACCTCACCTCTGTCTCCTTCCAGTCTCAAGTGACAGAAGGTGTGGCCTGGGTCTGGGCTTTACGCTCAGGGACTCAGCTTTCTCTGAACACACAGGAGCCACCTATCTCAGGGCACTGAGGGGCATGGGAAGCCATGCCTCCCACAGCTGCTCAAGTGCTGGGAATGCCAAAGCAAATGTGTTTTCAAGGGCCCTTTGCAAAAAGAAATGAGATAGTAATGGTTTTGACAGATGTAGAGGTGGAGGAGTGGGTGGAGAAGGTGCAGAATGTAATCTCTATGTATATCCCATGTAAAGGTTTAAAAGGGTGTATTCGATGAGTTTAATCACAAAATCTACTATAAGAAAAGTGTAACCTGAACTTCAAATTCATTCCAATGAGTCAGTAGTTTTAAACTATACACTAGAAGAAAGATCTAACTTTTTACTCAAGAAAGGTTGTTTTCCTTCAGCGCTTTTTCCTTCTTCTACACTTCTATCTTTCCAGGTTCAGCGTCAGTAGTAGCTTAGAATCAGCCTTCCTGCTTTAGTTCAAAATGGTCTGAGTCGTGTA
>NW_006438088.1:7538832-7549411 GCF_000325575.1 Pteropus alecto
AAGAGGAGTCAGAAGATTCAAGATTACAGTTTTGTTAGAAGCAGAGGAAATCTTTTCTGTAAGAAATACAAGGATTTTATCATCAAAGTAGGAAATCCATTAAACCACTGTGGTGCCTAGTCCCTAGCAGTCAAAACCATTGGTGGGCAGGGCGATGGTAAAGGGAGAGAGTTAATCTATATGCAAAATTCTTTAATTAAGTGATTGAAAACAATGCAAAACAAAACAAAAAGATGGGTAGAGGAGCCATTATAGTTGACTTTTGAGTGTTGTTCAAGTTAAACAAGGAAACTGGAATTTGAACTTAACTTGCATAGCATCACCAAGTGGTTACCCTCTGAGCAGAGCCGCCCGCCAGGGGACATTCTGGAGCCTTCCTTCCTTGTTAGAGAACACCTTAACAACTTTATCCATTCTTTCTGAAGTCAATGTTGATTTTTTAAAAATATAAAAAATTTAAAACAAATAGGCTTCTATTTTTGCCTCTATTTACAAAGGTTTCTCCCATAATGTAATGCCAATATCGTTTACAAAAGTCTAGATATAGGACCTTTGAAAGGAGAGCCCTCATTCCTTTTTATCCATTTCCCCCTCTTCCTTATTGTTGGATGCGACATGTACCAAACAGGCTTCAAAACCAGCTTTAAAAAGACAAGGGCATACGCAAGGAAAAGAGTACAGAAGAGTGACTTTGGCAATTTTTTGGTAATTTGTCAAAAAGAAGGGGAACAAGTTGCATTCACTGGGTAACTCAGAGGGGGATAGTTATGGAAGCATAGCTGTCTGGAGTCTCATTAATTTAATACAGACACCTCTGTTTCAATCATCTCCCTCTCCCCTCTCTCAAAGTACACTTTAATTTGTGGCTGAAATTCTCTGTTATATATTTACCTGGTTGACTGAAAACATCCTTTAAAAAAAAAAAAAGTCTAAAGCAAACATGGATGTTGACTGCATTTCTGAGTAGATTCCATCACAGAAAACTTGTTGAGAGCCACGCAGAAGAAAGAATTCCAAGGAGTCTGTGGTGGCGGGTCCCAGACTCCAGGTACATGCCGGCTAAAGCATGTAAAGTTTTAAAGATTAAATGATACTACATTGTTCTAAGTGACCTTTTATTCCTCTTTGTGCCTGCAGCCAGAAAATTTGAAGCTGAGGTAAAAATAAAGAGAGGATGAGGTGACCATACTTTACTGTAAATATGTTTTCAATTTTATATATTTTTCCCAAAATTTATATCGTTAAGGTGGATGTCATAACAAAGTAATATTCATAATCTCAGATTTTCATCAACTATTTGCTTTCCACTGTAAATTTTTTTTTTTTTTTGGCTGCTGCTTCCTTTTTAAAATTATTTCTCTATTTATTTCTTTGAAGCTATGAATGTGATGGAAGTGGAACTTCAAAGTTCTGGACAATTTCTTTGCCCTGTTTCTCTCTGAGAGCAATCTTAACCGCTGTCACTAAAAGAGTCACAAGGCAGACAGAAAAAAAATAAGACTTCAAAAAAAATGACATTGCCCAGAAATGAGAAATATTGTTGAAATTTAGGAAATAATTTTATAAATTATAAATTTCTGGACAACTGTCACAGCTGAATTCTCCATAGCGTAGCTCTCTAGATCTGACTGTTGACTTTACTTCAGCAAAATGTGCATGCGTCACACATGGTCCCTGTGGCCGCATCACCTGACATGTTTGATTTACACAAAATGGGACATGGACTCTGAAGTTCTAGGCAACATGTGAGTGATAACAAACACATTCTACTTTGTCTTTATTCAGCTTGTCATTTCCATTGCAGAAAGCTTGAGAATTATTTTTGATGTTACTTACAGTATGTTTGGTCCCTAGACTCAAGACTTCTCAATCTAGGAGATAAGAAGTAGCAAACAAAAGAAATCCACTCTCACAAGATAGACAAACACGCAATGTCCTTCTCCTTTTGCCTTATAGGCATAAAAGGATCATCAGAAACAAACCAAGTAACCAAAAAACAAAATTCAAAAAAGATATATAGGAGATCACTATGTAACTGTAAGCTATTAAGAAAAAGTAATCAAGAAATAAATATATAAACTGCTACCACTTATAAGAGAATATCACAAAAAACTGGTGTTTTCCTAAGATTAATGGACGGTACAGCAATCTCCCACAGTGCATATAGAGATATAAACAGAAATTCATTGCTGAGCCTGAAAATCTCAGCTCAGGGTAAGATAAAATTGAAATCCTCAACATTCTCAGCTTAACAGAAGAGAAAGGCTTTTTGGGGCACATCATGCAGACATACATGGGGACATCTTAATCATAATAATAGCCAACATTTTTCTTAGTGGCGATTATGGGCCACTTGTCCAGTGAAGTATGATTATCTGCTGTTGGTAGATGATGAAACTGCAACTCAGCGGGATTAAATAACTTCTTGGTGAACAGTAATGTCAGAACTTAAACCTAGGTCTGTCTTACTTCAAAACCATATTTGATCACTTCAGTTCTGTTTCTCTTTGCTATTTGAGAACACTTGGCTGGGTAAGGCCCACGACTACCTTCCCCAGCATCACTCTCATAGCCTGGATCCATCTCTATTTCCAGGAGTTGTTTATAATTATTCCAAGTAAGTTTTTATACATAGCAATAGATATTATATATCCTGCCCACACTAACTCTTGCGGTAACAAGGCCACGGGTTTGTTACTAAATGAGTGTACCATAACATCCTCTTCATGTCCTATATTTACTTTGCCAGCTATTTCATGAATAATTTTTGGCATCTACTTTAGTCATGTTAGTTGTGATTTCATAGATATTAATATCAGTCTTTTCTCAACCTCTATTCTTTAAAATAAAATCTTTTCTTCAGACTTTCCTTTTCATTTGTTCGGCCATGTTTATTGCTAATCTTCTTCTATTGATTCCCCCTTAAAGTAACTTGACCAGAACTCCCCACGAAAATGCAGGATTATAGCCTAATTATAAACCAATAGAAAAACATTTGGTTTGATTTTTTAAGCACTCTTTCTGACGTTCTGCCTTTCCCCCTCCCCCCTTTTTTCTTTCTTCCTGGGAGCGTTTCCTCAATGAATATTCTGGATCTTTCATCTCTTCCCTGGTTTCTATTCCCTTCATCTGCTATGCGACATCCCCTAGGGGATAAGGCACACAATTTCTGAACCAGGCTCCCCAGGTTTAAATCTAGCTCTACCATTTACTATTTGTATAAACTTGGGCAAGTTAATTATCTGAGCTTCATCACTAATAAAATGAAAATAATAATAGCACTAACTTCATACGATGGTTAGGATGCTAAGTAAAATTATGGATGTCAAGTGCTTAGAACAGTAGTCAGTACATGGTAAACTCTTGATAAATATTAGTTTTTGCTATTACCTAAAACCTCTCAAATGTTCCAGCTGTCATTTTTATCCTCACTTACATAGATTTATCAACTTTCTGCATTTATCTATTTTTTAGTTTGCCTCCCACCCAAAAAATTTTTTTCAATCTGATATAGTTAATGAGTGAGCATGATTACTATTGTGCTTCATGAAATTTAAGAATAAATAGTAAGCATTGAACTTTTGCATTAAAATATTTGTTGCAGGACAGTAGAAACATAATCCCATAAAACATATTATTGTATTAACTTTAAGAATGCTATTGAGGATAAGATATGATACATTACATATTATTTTCTACATGAGTACTATGGAAGAAATTTGTCTCTGTTCTTTGTACTTGGAATAGTTAAACTGCTCCTAAACTATTGTTCTGTTTACCTTTTAAGGACCCTGTATCTTTTTCCAAAGGAAGTTTTGTCATTCACAGATTTAGAAATTAAAATTTATTTATAAAGAATATGTTTAAAACAAGGGCTTATACATTGCTCCCTTTATATTTCCCAATGTGAAAATGTTTAGTGCACCTTTTATTTCTTGCTTTTAATTCAGTGCCCCAACTGTGAGTAATCATCTTCTCTCTCTCAGTAAGAAAATCACTGGGATACTCCACTGAAATTTGAATTAACAAATGCACTATGAAAATCTACATATACTCCACCCACTGTTTTCTCCTTTTCTGCATGCAAATTTACATCATACTACAAGGCAATTAGGGCTCATAATTGCCTACTGGAGAAATCTTTTCTTCCTCTTTTCTATATGTTAATGTTCAATGATCCTAGCTTTATAGTCTGTCTAAAACAGAGGAGAATCAGAGATCATTATCTCTGGGGTCTGTGCTAGATTTCCTCTTGGTTCTGAGTTAAATTGTAATCTGTTTGAGATTACAAATCTGACCAAAGAGTTTCTCAATTCCCTCCATCAGCTCCTTCAGATCCCAAGGAATCCCTTTTGCTAGCTCAGTTTTTTTGACACAGGTCAGTTTAGAATGGTCATTTTCAAGTAAAACAAGAAAATGAGTTTGACAGCATCCAGAAAAGGAATATAGAGGGGGATGGAAAGAGACATCCTGGAAAAAAACATTATCCAAAGAATACTTTAGCTCTTTTTAGGGACCAAGATTGCACTGAATCAGAGATGCTCTCACCAGTGACTCTCATCACACCCAGCAGTGCTCTTTACTCAGCCATCAATTCAACCCCTGTTAGGGCTGAATACTGTGCTAGATGTTGAAGATGCAGAGTGGCTCATAAAAGAAAAGTCCTGACTTCACAGAGCTGAGATTCTAGTAGAGAAGTAAAGATAAGCAAGAATATATAAAATAATTTTAAGACAGCGTTAGTGAATAAGTACTATGAATGAATTATCAGAGAAATGTAATGAAGAAAACTAAATACCCCCTGGTTATGGAAATCTACCACCAGTCTTTAAAGTTGGAGATGTTAGAAGAATAACTGTCTCCACTGAACAACATGAAGACTTTTGATCTGGTTGCCTCTCAAGGTCACAAGCAAGAACTGTCTTGCATCAAAGCAAAGAATAACACTAAGTAAAGGGCTAAAATGATAAGCCAAAATTTCATCATCAGAGCAGCACTAAAGCATGCAGTTGTCTCAGTCAGCCCAGCCTGCCATAGCAGAATACCACAGGCTGGGTGGTTAACACAACAGGAATTTACTGAGTTAGTTTATTTAGCTTAGTTCTGAAGGCTGAGAAGTCCATATCAAGATGCCAGCCAATTTGGTTCCTCCATGTGGGCCTCTTTCCTGGTTTGCAGACTGACAAATGTGAGCAGTATCCTCACATTGAGGGGGAGGGGAGGAGGAAGGGAAGAAAGGACAGGGGATGGGGGGAGAGAGAGAGAATGAGGAAGAGGGAGAAGAGAGAAAGTCTTTTTCTCTTCTTATAAGGGCACTAATCCCATCGTGGAACCTCACCCTATGATCTCTTCTAAATCTAAGTATCTCTCAGTGTCCTCACTAGCAAATATCAGTCACTTTGGAGGTTGGGGTTTCAGCATATGAATTTTGGGGAGACACATTCATCTATAACATCAAGTGTGAACACCCTACACAAGCATGTTTGAAAATGCTTTGCCCTGCCTGTAGAGACCAGAGCTTTCACACCACAAATCAATGGACTGGCTCCAAAGGCAAAGGTAGGCTTTGCCTCTCCCACAGGACTCTGTTTCCACGGTAGCCCACAGGCAAGTCACCAGTGCTGCCCAACCTAGACTATCAATGTACTGTGGTCCCAAGTTTCTGTGACAAATATCTTGTCACCTTCAGGCACATTTCTTGGAGAAGAACTGAGATGCTACATACAATTTCTCTTTTCATATTGCAAATAAGGAATATTACTCTCAAGAATCTTCTTTCTTACACAACTGAGAAAGGAAAAACATTAATAGTGTTTCTCAAAAAACTTTGATATAGTTACAAAGCAATTTAAAAACCTATTTATTCTAATTCTAAGAAATACTGATCTGGATTAGATATGTTTCTGTGCTTTTAATATAACAAGAGAAAAAAGGACATCTTATATACATTGATAGTTATAGGCTTTGATTTTAGGTGCCTACTTGGAGTTATAAGGAATGTGTTAGTGCTGCAGGATGTAGGATAAATAGCAGAACACTTCCTTCTTTGTAAACACAGATGATAAGCTCATGCTCAGAAAGAATCTCCTTTAAAAAATACTCTTTCTCCCCTTGGTCATTTTCAGAACTATGTGTACAGACTAAAAATAATGCCAACATTATTACTCTTGGAGAGTAGGGGTAGTAGCATACAGAAATGTCACCAATCATTAATGACAATCCACAGTAACATGTTAATAAAAATGGGGAACAACATGTCCTTCTGTTAATGCTTCAGAAACTACTTATGATCACTATTTAAAAAGTGGTTCTAAAATAAACGTTGCATATCCATCATGGCCAAACTTGCAGAGGGCCTCAAAAAATTGGGCCATGTTAAACCAGATCAGGTTGCACACAAGGAAGAATCTTCAAACCAATGAAACCCAACTGGAAATTGATAGAGCCCCTAACAACCTCAGATGCCTCATGGTTGTTGCTGCTAGAAGCACTACCTCAAGGGTGAAACAGGGCCTACTGTGGGGATGGGAGGCAGTTGAAGGCGATGACCAATTACCTGACACTTGCAGAAAGTCTGCCTTGAATCGCCTCCTTTCTTGATATGTTTTACTGTGGCTGGATAGAAGAGACAAGCCCAGTCTCTCTTTTTGAGAATATTTGTGAATCACGGCAACAATTAAACCTGTCATCAGAGTTGGGCAGGGAGACATGAGTTGGTCTTCAAGGGTTGTGAGCCTGTGCGTATCTGTATTCATGGACTCTTGGAACTGTGAATATTGGTAGCATAGTGTTGAAGTTTTCTTACAGACTATTTTGGAGCATGATTTCAAAAGAGGAAGACCAATTCGCACCCACACTTGAGAAGTCTAATTGGTGCCACAGGAGACCTCTGTGTTGGCCGTGTATTACTCCAGGGAGGAAAGAGTCAGGCTGGGGACTCAGACCGCCTGGCTGAGAAGCCTGGTTTCACTAGTAACAACCTGTTTGACTGGGAAAATCACACAATATCCTAGAATCACAGCTGTCTTCATCTGGAAAGATGAATTGGCTTTACTAACCTTTCAGGATTGGTGTGAGGTATTGCTATTTTCTAAAGAAAATCTGAGATTACACCCATTCCTGTTGCTAAAAAGGGGCCAAACAATTTCCCAGGTGGCATTCATGACCTGATGTTATTAGAGGATTTAAAAAGTTACTATTAAAAGAAGTCTCGAATAGATTAACTACAGAACAACAAAACAAAACAAGACAGATAAATTGTCTTCGGGGCGAAAAGCGAAATGGTTATGGGACAGTGGTTGAAGGGAAATTGACTTCTCACTGGACGCAGTGAGAATTATATATCATGTATATGTTTAACCTAATAAAAAAATGATTTTTTAACATAGCCTTTGAAACCAGTCCCACTTTGTGCATTTAACTTTATTACAGGAGTAGTAGTGACTTTTGGCTTTACTATGCTCCTTGGACATCATTCAATATGAAGGGCATCCCATGTGAAGTTTAGAAGATCATAGCATCTTACTCTTAAAAGATGGAATAAAATTCAACAATTATTGAAGTATTTCTTAATAGGAAACATGGAATGTGTTAACTTGTGAGATCCTGATATTTTGTTTTATCCAGACTTATCAATAGGAATATTAGAACTTTCCCTTACTCCTCCAATCAGCCTTGTTTTCTCTAATCAGCTGCCTGTTTTTCTCTACAATGAAAGTGTACTCATATACCTCCTTACCTTTCCTTATCTCCAAACACTTTCAATGGAAGGAATCTGTGTCCAGGGCCTGAAGATAAAAAAATAATAATAATAAGTAAAGTCTTTTAATTTCCTTTATTTGGAAAAGAAAAAGAAAAGCTACTAATCAGGCTGACTTTAAGGTATCAGAGGGTAGAGCATTTTTCCTTTCTTTAGCATCTCAAACATTGACAAGTCTCTCTATGTTTAAAAGTAAACATTGTTTGCAAAGAATGTTACTTATTCCTCATGTGACTCAGAGGCAGTTTTGTGTAACAACTGATTCCACAGCAAAGCAAAACTCAGGTATTCCATCATGCCTCACACCCTCCATCTCTGGGCTCACCACCACCATAGCACCCAGTGGCAGTCTGTCCAGAACGAGAGGACCTGGGTACACATTCTGAGCTTCCATCCTAGCAGAGTTCCCAAACCACAGTGCCCTCCATGTGAAACAACAGCAGACCCCAAGCTCCTCATAAAGTTACTGAAAAATCTCCCTTGGTGGAAATGATGTTCTTCAACTTTTCCTTGATTTCACCTCTGGTATTTTTGCTTATCCATGTCTTAATCAGTCTATTAATACTGGAAACCTGAGAAGATCTCTTCAGGAAGATAATATATCTTACTGTATGAGTTAGAAAAACGAAGATTTGTGAAAACAATTTTCTGTACTATAGTTCCTAGACCTCCATACTAGTAATTTACGTATGGCAGAGAGATTTGTGGAGGAAATCTCTTAATTCTAACAATTAAGGCTGCTATAAGTTTATTATATTAAGAATGTGGTGTTTTAGTGATTCATGTTTAAATTAAACCATTATTTTCTAGATCCTGCCAAAAACTTACTACAACTCATTCTTATAATTTTATTACAAATCAAGATCCTCATAATTTTGGGAGAGAGAAATACATTTTAAAGTCTCTTGGGAAGGGAAGACCTGTGCTTCAGGGCAATGAATTGCCCTGAAAAGTAGAACAAAGGAAAGGATCTTGTTACACTGCTGGTGAGCAGGAAACTAGGGCCAGTGTCATTTCAGTAGTTCTGTGGCGATGTACACAGAAGCCTCGTGAACACAACATGTCAGGGATACAGCCAAGGCCTAGCGAGATTTACTCAAAAGTAGGTACAAAGAGAGAGTGGGAGTGTTTACAAAAAGTTTAAAGATTTTTGTTGTTTGTTTTTTAATAGATGGATCAATCATCTCCATAGCCTTGTCCCAACAAGAAATAGGAAGTAAAATCAATAACAGACTACACACAATTTTTTTCTTTTAAATTTTCCTTTCAGGAAGAGAGGTATTATCTCTTCCCCGCAACTGGAGACAAGAACTTCTTGAACTCTACTGAGGGGTAGAAGGATCAGAATAAGAAAATAAAGGGAACGAGAGGAACCACCTCTCTGCCAGTAGGCCCAGAGCACAGCTGCTAGAATCACATGGCCTACAAAGGCATAGAAAGTTGAAAACTTTTCTCCAATCTTTAATTCTTTCCCACTTCAAATATTTGCTGCTATCCTATTTAATTTTCTTTACTCATGGAAGCCTTCAGGCCAGGTTAGTGATGGTTCAGCATTATTTGGAACAAAAGTTTTCACTAGAATCTCTCATTGCTTTACATGCCAGGTATGTGTGTTCCATATACACAAGCATATATTGATTATGTTCACAATAACACCTCTGTAAAAAGTGAAGTCACTAATAAAGCACTATGAAATTTCCATATAAACAGGCAAAACTTGAGAGCAATTTCTCTCAATATCTATAAGTCCTGCACTATTTTCAGTGCCAAGAGCTCGTGAAGGCAGCAAAGTTTACTGGAAAGGGTACTAGACTGGGATCTAACAGCCTGGGTTTACAATATGTTAGTCATCTAATTTTAAGTGTCACCTCTCAAAGAATCTGTTTCTCTATTTAAAAAATAAAAGTGCTTTGGGGTCACTTCTAGCTCTTAATTAAAAATTTCCCACACTCATATTCCTATTGATAAATCTGCATAAAACATTAACCCCTAATTCAACAGTGCCATGAATTATTACCAGGAATGACAGCAACAAAATGACAAAAATATTACTGCAGTCATCTTTATTCCCTGTGAAATTAGTGATTATGACAACATAACCAAAATTTAGTGGTAGATTTTCTTAGTATTCCATACATTAAGAGAAAAAATATATATGTATAGAGAAAAATCTGGTGCCCTCACTGGGAAAAAAAAAAAATCAGTGTATGTTAACTGAAGGTTGGAGGAATCCTGGCAATTTAGCAAGTTCTTTGTCTTTATCCAAACTCCACAATCCATGAAAAAATTGTGGATTTATTTTTACTTGCGGCCCTTGAGAGTAGCTGGTTCCGTGTGTATAAACTGTTTAAAACTGTACTCGAGTTTTCAGTTTATTAATAACAAAAATATGACTCCAGATTTCATCAACTCTGACATCCCACTGTTGTTTCCCTGTGACCTATAGTACCTGGATTACAGGAAGGTACACAGTCTGTAACTATGAAAGAACATTTCATCATCAACAACAAAAAGGCATTTAAGTGCTAATTCTACTTGGTGCTTTGCTGATCACAGAAGGGGAAAGGGAAGGGAAGGGAAGGGAAGAAAGGGATGGTCTTTTCATTCTAACTGCACAGCTTATTACTGAAATAATGCCCTGAACCAACGTGATAGGGACATACAGATGGCAAAATATAATAGCACAATGAATCAAAGAAGCATAGATTTATAAATGAGAGTAAGAAACAAGGGAGCAGGGGCAGTATTAAATATATAATTGAGATGGGAACAATCAATATAAAGGTCCAGGAGAGTTGAGATAAGATTTAAAATATATAT
>NW_006438088.1:7549470-7556854 GCF_000325575.1 Pteropus alecto
TCTGTGTTCTTATCAATCTGGGAAGACTTCCTGCAACTGGCAGGATTTTCAGAGGGGACATGTCCTTTGGTTGGTTGGTTGTGGGCTCAGGAAAGGCTTAAAAAAAAAACAAGTAAGATAATCAATGTAGAGAGTTTTCGCTTTGGGATCTGCTTATGGAGGTCTGCTCTCCCTGGGGTCTTAGACCCACCACACAATCTTTGGAGAAGAGGAAGGCTCAGACTACTTGCTGGCAAGGACTGGTAAGAGGCAAGAAGTGTGATGATTACGTGGAAACAGTGGTCCTGATAAATGAGGACAAAGTTCTGCACCCAGACAGAGCATAGCAAAGAGAGAAAGCAATCTGTTCGGAAGATATTGGAAAGGATAGTATTTTCTTCAGCAGCATATGGCTTCTGATGTGTCTCACAGAACAATAGGGCATTTTGCTACTGAATGCCTTAGTATTTAGTATCTGACAACAGTGACCCATTTACCTCTAGTATCTTAATATGCTGAAATTTACCACAAACTTGTAGTTTCTGTAGGATATTATTGTAAAATGGTTCACATCCCTAAATCATGCCTTCTCAATTGCTCCTCGAAGGCTTAAAAATAGCACTAGACACTCACAGTGATTCAACTGGCTTAAAATAATTCGCAAACATCTTCCTCAAAGGAAGTAGGGGAAAGATAGGAGGTGGAATGCCAATGAGCTGACAGGTTTTGTCAACACTGAGAGAGGTGACTAGATTGGAACTCACAGATAGAATGGAATCTGGGGTTAGCAGTAGAGTTAATTCCGTCTTGATCAGATTATTGCAGCCAGGAGTTGGTTGTTGGATTTAGATTATAGAAATTAACAAAACTAAGAAAGACTGGTCCCTGGACAATAAATTAGGTAGATTAAGGCAGTGATGAAGAGGAGAGAAAAATCCTCTTATCTCTCTTAAGCCACACCTACATAGAATTAACTATCAAAAGACTCTGTATCTACATGGTAGCAGCTGATTTTCCCAAGGAAAGACAGTGCCCAAGGATTGGCACCAGACAGGTTATTTGAGGAAAGGAATGAGAAGGAGAAGCGTGTGGGGTTGTTCCTTGAGTCTGCAAACACTACAAAAAGACATTCTTCTTTTATTTTAAAGCCATATTCTGTAAACTTATAAATCCACTCATTCATCAGAAGTTTATTTTGCCCCCATCACACATCAGGCACTATGCTAGGCACTGAGGATACAAAAATAAGTAAGTAATATAACTAATCATTAGAATAGCTTCCATTATTAGGTGCTAATATGTGCCAGGAACTTTACTTCCATTATGCCATGGAATGCCCACAAAACGGACCTCTAAATGAGGCATTGTGTTCCTACTTTGCCAATGAAAAAGTTGAAGAAAAGAAGGCTCTGAAAGATTAAATGAACGTGGCAGATCTCTCAATGAACTCCAGTGCAAGAGAAAGATAAACAAACTAATGTTTACAATATTCTATGGTAAATGCTAAAACAGAGATTAAAAAAAAAAAAAAAAGGAGGAACGCCTAACTCAGCATATGGGAAAGGAGATAGGAGGGGAGAGGGAGATAGGGGAAAGTAGGAAGCAGTGTGTGTGTGTGTGTGTGTGTGTGTCTGTATGTCTGTGTGTCTGAATATGAGAAGGAGAGAGAGAAAGAGACAGAGAGAGAGACTTGGGTGATGGAAGAGTAGCACAGTCCACAGAGAAGATAAATAGTCCAGGAAGAGAGATAGAGATCCTATGCACAGTCACTCATACCCACAAAAGCTTTTGCATAAGAATGTTGTTAAGAGAGAGCAGCAGGGCTCATAAATAGTGTTTCTAGGATGAACAAGAGGCTCCAGCAAGACACTTTTTATCAGCCTGAGGAAGAGGGGGCATTTATCATGACAGACTAATTGCTCATTTTGAATTAGATATCGTTTCATCTATCTATGTACCCTATGTGTCTATCTAGTAATGACAAGTTTTTAAACAAACAATCCACAGCTTATGTGTCCAGATAATTGCTCCAGAGTAGTTAGTCACCTTAAGTTTAAACGCTGATCTCAGTGTCTACCTTGCTTAGAGCATCTCTGATACACCTCATTTAAACTGCCTTCTCAGCTTGCAATACATTCTTTTCAATATCCTTAATGGTGACAAATCTTCACCAGCTAAAGTATAATATGTTTTGTTTTGTTTTGTCTTAAGTCAAAAATCGTTTTGAGCCAAATCTATGATGAGTGATTAAATTGGATAAAAATAATCAAAAAGTGCCAACCAAATGCCAGATACTGTGTATTCTATAAATCATCTCACCTAATTTAATTCTCATCACAAAACTATAAGGTGGATATTAATGTTCCCATCTAATACTTTTTTAATAATTATAAAATTAGTGCATGTTCCTTGAAGGAAGTTTGAAAAATCTAGAAGAGTAGAAAAGAGGAACCAAACCTCCTTCTGGGTTTCTCCACTCAGATCTAACCACGATTGGCATTACTGTGCTCATCAGTCTAGGCTTTCTTCTATGAGCAAGTATATAAATATGCTCTTTCCCCCCAAATTAATTACAGTTGCATAACTTCATAATTGTTCACTTATTATATCCTGAACATTTTTTCACATCACTAAATTTCTTCTACAAAACCATCTTTACTCACCATTTGGAATTCCTGTATGTGGATGTGTCATAACCTACTCAAAGAATTCCAATATTTCAATACTCCAAATGAACATTCTTCATAGATAACTCTTTATGGACTTCTATGATCATTTAGATAATTTCCTTTAGATAATTTCCTAGAAGTAGAATTGCTGGGTTCAAGGTATGCCTATTTTTAGAGGCCATTGTTATAATTTCCTCAATTTTTAGATGAGTAAATGAAAATTCAAAGAAATACTTTCCAATGTCATAAACCCAGACTGTAGCAGAGGGTGGATGTGACCCAGGTCTGTGACTCTCTAAAGCCTGTGATTTTTTTTTCTACTGTGACAAAAAAAAATTTTTTTATCAAAAAAGAGAAATATCAGTTAAAAACAGAATGTTCACCTATACAACCAAAACTATTCCTTAAAGACTTTTTTTAAAGAGTCAAACAAAATGTTTTAGATTTACATTGTTTTTCTAATGTTTCTTTAAAGGACCAAGCTCATTTATTTCTGTTTTTGTCATATTCATTTTTAAAGTATTCACTTTACCTCATTGTTGCATTCTTAGAAAATGTCAGTTCTGTCCTTTATGAATTTACAATACTATTAATATTCTAGCCTAGAAATGGGCTTCTGATTAAACTCCAAAAAAGCATAATCTCTCTGGCATTTAAGCAACATAATTGGGACAAAGTTGGTCACAATTCAGGCAAGCCACAGCCAGGTGGGGAGTCCACACCCGCATGCTTAGAATACCAAATGACTAATAGATAACTAGTCTTCTTTAAGTCTGGATACATTCTGATAACGGGGAAAAAACATCTCCCACCAAAGCTCTACTGGTTTGTTATAAACACATAGCCTGTTCTCCTGGAAAGATGAGTAGAATGAGCAATATAAGTACAATCAGCACTCTACCTTGCACATTTGTCACCAGAATGGAGTTCAAAACGGATTAGAGAAAACCAGACTGGAGGGGCAGACACACTGGAAGGGATGGGTGGGGATATTGCACTTAAATTGTATTTTTATAGTTGAGTCTACAAACATTTCCAAATTGTCCTTAATTCATTGGACCCAGGCCTTCGTCCCTCTTGGGGGCTGGAGAAGATTTTAAAGGTGAGGTGAGGATTTTAAAGATAAAAAGGAGAAAGTTGATTTAGGAATTCTAACTCCGGGCTTTCAAAGCTTTGGTAAGGATCTTTTCTACCTCCTTTGGAGTCCTGCTGGCTTTCCTCAGTGCTCTATGGATCAGATGATCAACACATAAACCTGCTTTCACCTCCTGATCTCTAATCTCAACCTGAGTGTTCCACGGACATTTCACCCAGCCCATCATCTCTCTGCTTCCTTACCCCATCCTACCCCTTCTCCAACATACCATGTGAGCAATGCCACACCATGCGCTGAGATGTTCATGTCATTCAAGGTTCTGCTCCTTCCCTTAACCCAACATCCTGAAGGCTTTACCTCCAAAACACATACCCCTTCCATCCACTGACCCTTCTCTGCATCTCCACTGCTCTCCTGCTAGTGTAATCCTCAAAAGGTGATCAGCTAAAAATCTCGTTTCTACTTCTGTCCCTTAACAATGATTTCTTTACACAATAATTAGGGTGATCTTTCAAAACAGAAATCAAGCCAGTGGACTGCCTAAAACCCTCCAATGGCTTTTTGTCACAGAAGTCCAGATTCCTCACTGTGATCTATAAAACCAAGTCCCTGCCACCTCTCTGCCCTCATCCTCTACCCTAGGCTCCTTTCCTGCTCACCACTCAGGCCTGACTGTTTCTCTAGGGATAGCCTTGCCTCAGGCCTGAAACTTACTGTTCCCACTACCTGGAATATGCACCCTCTCAGACCTTCAGAAAGCTCGTTTATTTTTACCAGAGTTCAGCTCAAATATTATATACGCAGATGGCTTCCCTGACTCCCCTCACAAGAAGTCGCCCCATTTTCTTTTCTTTTTCTCACTCCTTACTAGCAGAAATCATCTTCGACTTGTCTGTGTAATTGTTTATCGCTCTGTCTCCCTCACTAAAATATAGGCTCTTAAAAGATGGACTTGGCTAACTTATTCAACATTCTATACCAGTGCATAAAACAGTGCCTAGCTCAGAGGAAGGCACTTGGAAAATATGTGTCAAATAAAAGAATCAATAAATGACTGAGAGATGGGTGGGTGGAACCAATTTCCCTATCACTGCCTTAAATTTCTCAAGAAAAAAACTATCTGATTCTTTTGAGATCTGGGCAATGACACCATATTGAGTTAAATTCAGCCACTAGGTAGCTTATTCTGAGTTATAGATTAGGCACTTTTAATAGTCACATAAATTCTTAAGCCTATTAATATGTTAATGCTGAAAAAATTGACAGAGCTTCCAAAGTACATTTCTCATGACTAGCAAGTTGGTGATGATAAAGAGAATCTGGCACACTGTATTTTGTACAAGTAACTTCTGTGGCCTTCTTGATTTTAAACCTAATTCTTTTTGCCTAAAGAATTCTGGATTTATAAAGTAAATACTTAAAGTTTCGAACTATAATTGCATATCAAAATGCATAAATAATTGATGAAATTCAGATTATTCATCTTGTCATCTAGAAAAAGTATGCATTTTTACCAAAAAAGACATGTAAGTATGTATGTATGTACCCACACATATAAATGCACAGCCATAGGAACATCTTTGGTGTTAATGAACTTGCCGTATGCATAAAACTTTCTGCAATATATAATGCACAGTGTCAGAATAGGTCAAACAGGGGCTCCATATCTTTGAAATCTTTATGAATACAATGCTGTCTCCACATCATCTCTTGCCTAAGAGCTCCAAAATAGAGTCTTGTGAGGAATGTGGAGCAAAATAAAAATCCTAGCTCTTGTGTGGCAAATTGAAGCAGCACTGCAGTCTAGGACTCGGGTGTCATATGCATGGGGACACATTTTTGTGGCTAAAACAGTGCTTCTAGGTTGTCTGCTCTGAATGCAAAAGGATTTTCCGTATATGTTTCCATAATGAGTGTTAAGAGTTTGGCTACACATTTTAACCAAACTGTCAAAAGCCGATGGTAGCCATTCAGTATTCTAGCAGTGATCTAAATGTCATGCTTATTTTTTTCATAGAAACCTTATAGGAGAACACTCTTTAAGCCACTCTCTTGATGCCAGGCTTATTTTTTTATTTCAGCATTTATTTCATTATACTTTTCCCTGTATGAGACACAGCTCCTGCTCTCTCCTGCCATTTCAGAAGAGCTATATCTGTGTCAGATAAGAAAACTAGGCTATTTAGAAGCAAGGAATAGAAAGGTTTTGTGCAGGAATCATTGTGGTGGCTCAAATGTTCCCCAAGTTATTTTTGGGGAATGAACATTCATATTTCTCGAAGTTTCCAATAAAAATGTTAGCAACCATAGGGCTCATCTTTCTCAGATTTACCTCCTCTCTCCCAGGTCATTTTGTGCTTTAAAAAAAACTGATTTCTCTGACCGTGTCTATAGCAGATGTTGCTTTATTGTTTGCTAACATTATGTTAGCATTACACTTACAAAACAGTCTGCAGAGCCGAACTTCTGTCAACACAGTCTACAGGTTACAGCACAAGCTGGGGGTTTTTCCTAGCTCTCGTCAGTGACTCTCTTTAGGCATGTTGCTTGATGTCATCAGTTTCCACATGTATAATCGGGATCCATAAAAATATATAACTAAAGTCTTTGGAGGAAAGGCCACATTCTTCATTTCTCAAACTTTCTGACATTAAAAGTCTTCTGACATTTCGGACAAGAGAAAGACCCATCGTTTTAAAATGACCTTTTTTTTAGACCCTTGCTTTTTAGGTATGTCTTTATAGTTCATGTGGATAACTATCTCTTTTGAAATTTTTAAGTATTTTCCAAAACTCGAATGTATATTTAAAGACAGATCATCAAGGTATAATTTTGGAGATAGACTATGTTATCAATTTATTTTACTAATACATAGCTAACATATTGTTCTAAAACAGCACGCTTGTCAAGCTGAGCAAAATGAATTGTTTATTCTTTGCTTTAAGGCTAAGTAAAGTTCAAATCAACAGTTTTTAAGCAGTGCCAAGGACAGTGGAGAAATAATTGCAAATAAGGCATGGGTTCATCCCTTAAGGAAGTAATGATTCAGGAGGGGACAGGGACTTTAAAGAACTGTAGTATACAGCTCAATAAGGGAAGACTAAATCAAATGCAAATTTGCTCTGAATCAAAGATTGAGACTGTTGAGACTTGTGAAGGCTTCAAAAAGAGGATGACTTTTAAGGTGGATCTTGAAGGAAGGAAGAACTGAATTTCCATACCTGAATATATGACTACAGATTTAGAATCTTGAAGGAAGTAATGATCCTTGGTTTTAAGAATTCTATTTTTTGTCATGCTGCGCTATTTTTAAGTGCTGTTGCTTAAGGTATACTACCCTTCTTTCCAAGTTACTGAAAATCTATCATTGAAATCATGTACATCTTGAAATTATTACTGCAATTAAAAGTTCAAATCAAACAAAAGTATATTTATTTAAGAAGACTTTTGACCACATATCCTCACCTGAAACTCTTCCAAGATATTTTATTGTTGCTTTAATCTCTGTTTCTGGGGTTTATATTTATTAGTCTCTTGCATTTCCTTGTAGAGGATAGGAGAAGTTAGGGGAAATGTGAAAACGTATGATGAAGGATTAGGGCAGGAGAGAAAGGCAAGACCCAGGCTTAATTCCAAGTGT
>NW_006438088.1:7556929-7619142 GCF_000325575.1 Pteropus alecto
GCCATTCTCTGAGAATAATTTATCTTTGCCTGCATCTTCTTTCTAATCATACTGCCTAGATAGAATCCCGCAGAAGGAGGGGGGAATCTCAGTCCTGGACAATGGTGGACTAGCATTTGATTGGAAAGAAATATCATCAGAGCTCACTGTTCTATAAATGTATCATATGAACTAAATACCAAAATTTCCATATTCTTGTTTCACTCCAGAATTACAATCACTACATGGGAATTATTAATATAAATACTTGAGGCATTGATAGTACTTTGTACTGAATTGAATGTGTTTAGAGGTGGGAAATGAAGGGCAAATATTTGGGACATTTAGGACATACTTATAGTAAAATGTTATAATTTGTTTACCTGAAATTCAAATTTAACTTCAAATTCTGTATTTTTATTTGCTAAATCTTGCAAGTCTAAATAAGAGGCCGTTCGATTTGGAAATTTTAAGGTCACTGCAATCTTTGAAAGATCAGTTTCCAAGCAAATCACAGTGGGAAGCAAGATCACCGGAGAAGAAGGAGTCAGTGATTACAAGAAAGGAGAGAGAAGGATAGATTATTTGTCCCAGAAATTAGATGCTGGAAGGAATAAAGAGATATGTTGCTATTTGATTTTCTTAGAGTCTTTTTGGATATACCCAAAATGATGACAAGTTTTTGCCAAATAAATAAAGAAATCTATTTGGTTAAGCCAAAATATCATCAACTCAATAGATTTCACTGTAGACTCTGTCAGGAAACATATCTCTGCCATTTTGCCTTTTAAAATAATGAATGCAAATGTATTGTATCATTTTTGATACCTATGTCTGAATAAAAATTTTGATTGTAATTAATCTGGTTTTACCGCTTTAAATATTAAGCAGAAAATATTTATTCATCTTGGTAAAATTTTTGAAGAAATCACAGACTGTGTCAAAAGAAATCGAAAAGGTAACAATTACCTGAAGGATGTTTGCAACATACATGCATAATCAAAAAAAAAAAAAAAAAAGCACTCGTATCTAGAACATATAAAGAACTAAAAAAAGACAAGAAAAGTCAACAATCCAATAGTAAAATGGGTAGGCAAAATGAACAGATATTCAACCAAAGCAGAATCCTATCATCAGAAGCTCAACCTTTTTAAAAACAAGGGGAAATAATACTAAATCCACAAGATACCATTTCACGCCCACTAAATTGGCAAGAATTTGAAAGTCTAACTGTCTCAAAGGTTGGAGAGGATATAGGCCACTGTTGGTGGGCGTATGAATTGATTCACTGATTGTGGAAAACGATTTGACATTATACAATATAGCTGCAGCTGTGCATATTCCACTAACCAGTAATTCTACTTTTTATAACCTGGAGAAAATCTTGCCTGTGAACACCAGGACAAATATGCAAGAATGTTTCTGATAGGCTGTAAACAACCCAGCCATCAGTCAAAGGAGAGTAAATAGATAACTTGGGGTATATTTAGGCAATTGAATACAACAGAGAAAATTGATGAGTTACATGCATATGAATGAATCTCACAAATAAAATTCTGAACAAATATGGAAGAAGGCATAAAATATACTTTTCATATAAAGCTAGAAAACTTGTATGACTATTTTGTTAGAGAGATAGATATATCTTTTTGTTAGAGAGATAGATATATCTTTTTGCCTATAATTTTACTAGTAAAAATATATATTTATATTTATATAATATATTTATATAGTATATTTATATATATATATTCAGAAACTGTAAAAAAAAACTAAGAAAGTGAATGAGAATGATAAATAGAAAGTCAAGAAAGTGGCTACCTCTGCAGTGGTGGAGAATGAGAAATAATTATAGGAAACTTCAAAAGGATTAGAATTTCAAGAGAATTGGAAAAATCTTTCTTAAACTAGGTGGTAAAGACAGGGGTATAAATTTTATTGTTATAATTTATGTTTATATTTATTATTTTATATGTATGAAATATTCATAGTTTTCAAAAAAAGAAATACATATATTTAAAATTCTAACTGTCAAATAACTTCTGCAGAAACTGAATTTCCTAGGATAAAGATGAAAAATGCGTGCCACCCACTCTTAAGCGCTCTTCCATCAACATATGATGCCAGACGTGTCAGCCCAGCATGGGGTTAGAGCATTCCGAACACTGCACAGTCAGCATAGCTGTGGAACTGTTGCATCAGTACTAGTCACCGTTCTTACAGCTCTGCTTTGTGTTTAAGATTGAGCCTTTTATAAACCGCCCCACCCAGAATGTTACACAGAATCTTCAAAACATGTTTTTCAAGCACTCTGAGAGCCAAAAATTATTTGGTATAATGACAAATGACCCAGTGAACACTGGGTCCAAAATATTCTGAGATTTGAAAGACTCAGGTACAGGATTGCAGAAAGGGTACAATCAGGTTTTCTCCTTGGTATATGTTTATGTGTAGGTATAAGGAAGCTGAACCCTTTTTCATCTTTATTCCATGCTAAGTAGGGTCCATAAAATCTAAAGCCTGAAATTTACCTAGGTCAGTTGATGGGAATCTAGCTGGCACCATTCCTATTGTTCTCTGCCAATCCTGCTCAGTGAAGTCCCCATGCCTTCTTCTCTGGTAACACTCACCTCTGTTGTCATCACCAGGTGTTCCCATCAACACATCATTAGCAGCAATATCAAGATCCTCTGACAATTGTCAAAGGGCCAGCACATATCTCACTCACTGATTGGCTAAGGCTCCAGACTTATATTGGATAAAAGACAATTTATTCTCTTTGAAGGAAAGGAAGAGTTCTTCATTTTCTGATATATGTCATTTCAGGGCTTTTTTTTTTTTCTTTAAGCCATTTCTAATATTGGTTTTCAAAGTAGAATTCGAAATGTCTAATCTCATAGATAAACATAATATAACTTCATTCTAATAAATCTCACGAAGAGCTATCATCACATTAAATTAACCTTACCTATTTACCACTGCCATTTTGTTCCTTGTCTCAGTGCTATGTAAGGAAGAGAACGTTTCCAAACTACTGTGAAAAAGGACTAGAGACAAGTTTCAATAACTAGGCTATTGTCATTTAAATGGATTTGGATTTTTTCCCTAAGAATATTCAAAATCCCCTATATAGTCTCATCATCTATAGCAAACTGTTTTTTAGAACTCTCCCCCTTTTTTTTTAGCTGTCATTTCTTACTGATGTCAATAGATAAATATTTTATTACCATTTGATTTACTTTTCACATGTTTGGGTGATTAAACTAGTGCTGTCTTCTACAAAGCAAGATTCTTGGGCTTTGTGACAGCAATTCCCTACCTAGGGTCAGTCTTAGCTCAAATCTGGGAATGTGGCTGTATTCCCGGTGGCTAAAACAGCTGAAAGGTAACCTCTAGATAAAAGAGATAAAACAAAGTCCCAATATAGTACAACAATTGAAATAGCAGAAGTTTAAAGATGATACCTCATAAAACAAAATATTTATCAAACTATCTATGCGATGATTTTTGAATAGTCTAATGCAAAGGCAAAGAAAAATGACAAAAGCACAAAATCAGAACAGAGATATGTCATTTATACAATATAGTTACAGCATCAAGAATCTAAAGGCTATGTAGGTCATATTTGTATGGTCACTGGTGAACATGAAGCTCAAGCTCTCTCTTTTCTAATTTTCTACTAATTAAATGGGAACAACAACTCCATTCATCCCTTAAGGATGTTGGAAGGATCCATAAGGCAATGCTTATGAAACACTCACAATTCTTTCAATGAAAGATTCAATGTAAACACAATCTACTACTTTTCTATCCAACCATAATCCCACTCTGCTTGTTCAACATCTATATCCCAAAAAGGAGAAGTTAACATTTCTAATATAATACTCTCTGTAGTTAGCTGATTCTGACAAATAGGATGACATAAATAGGTGAATAAAATTCAAAATGTATTTTGAGGTATGTGCTATCCCATTCAATCTTATTTCTTCCTCTCTACGGAATATTATTTATAACATCAAAAGCTTATTTTTGATTAGTGCCCTGTTTTCATTGTCTCTAATTGTATGGTATGGGCAATATCAAATATCAATCAAGAAAGCGCTTTGGAAAATATCATCATTCTCATTTGTCTCAGAAAGAGACGTTACTGAAGAAAATGAGGGTAAAGTGCATAGAAAAAGAAAACCTGTATCTCTATAAGGGTAAAACAGCCTGTACAGAATTAGGAAACTAAAACCCACATCACCTCAGTTGCAGGATGGAAATAAGAGAGAAATAAACTTATGGTTGGTTCCAGATTCCTGCCCCACAGCTGTGTTTTGAATTGCACCATGGATTTGATGTCACATCATCTGCTTACCTAGTCTCGTGGTTCTTATCTCTACCCTCAGGAGTTCCTGAAAGTTCTTGCCTATGCGTAATAGGACATGGCCATTATTATATGGGGGCACCATTCTGTCCTTAGTCTTTAAAACTTTTTAAAGGAAAATTCAAGGATCTTTTCCAGTGAAAACTGTACTAGGGACGATAGTATGAGTTCATCAAAGAACCTTAGTTAAGTATTGCATGCATATGAAGCCCTCCTCTTCCAGATTTGAGAAGTTGGAAAGATAAAAATCATACATGCAAGTGTCAAAAAAAAAGGCAGTTCACATTTATTTGAATTTATTAATGATTTATTGAACTCCAGTATTAAGGATTGTGCTTATTGCTTTAAGCAAAATAAAAATGATTTAGGTAAAAACTTGTTCTGAAGATTATATTCTAGCAATGCAGGTGGTAGGATGGGGAGGAAAGATAAAAAGGTAAAATAAACACAGAAGTAAATATAATTAAGTAGATATGAAGGAGAGCAAATTGCATTGGGATGACCAATGAAGAAGAAATGACACTTGATTGAGATATAAGGAAAATCTTCATGGAGATTGTGGTATTTGAAACGGACCTTGAAATATTGTTGGAATTTTATAAAAGAGAGATAATAGAAGAGAGAAAGACTGAGACAAATGTAGGAAGAAGAAAATTTTATAGTACATTTACAGGAGAGCAAGTAGTCTAGTTTAAATGAAGCATGGGATATTTATACTAGATTAGAGAATGATGGGTGAAAATAGCAGAGGCTAAATTAAGAAAGGTTTTGAAGGTCATAATAAGGATAATAACCTAACTAAATGGATTGGGGCACTGCCAAAGTCTTTGAGCAGGAAAACAGCATGATTTGAGCTATGCTTTGGGATAAGTAATTTGTCTACAGTTGTGTAGATTGAGTATAGATGGACAGCCAGGGAGAAGAGGAACCAATTATAAAGCATTTGCAATTTTCTAAGTAAGAAATAATTGGGGTGTGCACATGGGTGTAGCAGTGGGCATGAAAAGGAGATATTATAGGTAGATTTCCCCCAAGAACATACTGAGACTTTGAGATGATTATGCAGGGAGTTTATTGGGAGTTTCTCTCAGAAATATCTTGTAGGCTGTGAGGAAGTTAGGATTGGGTAGAGAAGAAGTTAAATTGAAATGTACTTGCAGCAGAGAACCAAGCCAATCTAGATGAGCTTCTGAAGTTCGGGTGGCCTCACAGAGGTCTCCAACTGGAGCAATGAATCTGGGCCTTTGTACCCATCAAATAGACCAGCCATTAGATGTATAGAAAAGGAAAACAGTTTGCTAAAGTGAAATCTGTATGAATTGGCAGGTGATGATGTAAAGGTGAAAGGAGAAAGAAGAGTCAGGGCTAAAACCAAGGTTCAGGAACACCCAGGAAATACCTAGAAATGCAGAAGATCTGATTTGGAGGTGGAGGTGACAACTTCAGCCGGAGACATACTGGCACATTCTTTGTTTTTTGTAATACTGTCACTAAGATCATGGCTAGGGAACTATAGAGCCTGCAGTGTATCATACCTGCATTCATTCTGGTGCCTTATTGATTAAAAAAAAAAGACAAAGACAACTTAAGTTTATATTAATGGCAAATAGTCATTAGAGAGTACGAAAGGTCAGAATAAGATTCCAGATAGACATGATATAAAAATTAGAAAATAAAACTTAAATTATTGTTATTGTTAAATTAATATTATTAAATTAATTCTTATTAATTATCATCTATTTGTAGATGATATCATGGAATCTTTGGGAAACCTTAGCCATTCAGTGATAAGACAAAACAATAAAATAGTCGAGATATCAGGATTCTAAATTAACATATAAAATTCAATGGCCTTCAAATATACCAATTAGAAAATATAATGCTTTTGCAAGAGCCACAAAAAAGAGATAAAATAATTAGGAGTAAATTTAACAAGGAATATGTGAATCCTACATAAGATTTAATGCTTTAAAGTCATTTGATGCTTTAAATGACTCCCAAAAGACACTAAAGAAGGCTTCAAAAAAAACCGAAAAGATTCTCTTTTCTCTTAGATAGAATGACTCAATGTTACAAAGATATTAATCAGTTCTCCTCAAATTAACATATAAATTTAATGAAATCCCAATAAAAATATCTTTCACTGAAGTGAGTCAAGAGCATTCTAAAATTCACATGAAAAACAAACAAGCATGCAAAAATAGTTAGGAAGACCCTGAAGAAAAAAAACAAGAACAATGTGGGATGGGGGAACTAGCCATACCAGATTTAATGCACAGTATAAATTCTATATAATTAAAAAAGTAAGGTACTCAAACATGAATACAGACAGACCCTGGAATAGAAGAGAAAATAGACCCAAATATATGATAAAGGTGATGTCACCAGTCAATGCGAAAAAGAAAGACTCTTTATTAAATGATATACAGAAAAATGTGACCTTATTTGGAAAAAAATAAAGTTAGATACATCCGCCAGAATAAAATTCAAGTATATTATAGATTTAAATGTAAAATATGAAATAATTCAAGTAGTAGAAGAAAACATGGGTGGATACCTTTATAATCTGGTATGGAAAACCTTCTAATTATCATTCATACCCAGACATGAAAAAAGAAACATTAATAAAAATACATTAACAAGCATATCTAAATTGTTTTAAAAAGGGGGAAAAAATGGCATGGCAAAAAATAGTCTTAAGTAAAATTAAAAGGCAAATGACAAGTTGAGGGAAAATATTTCAAACATGTATAATGAATTAAAACCTAGTACATCAATATCTGTAAAAATGTCAAGAAATAACCAAAATCCAAATGGGAAAATAAGCAAAAGATATACAGACAGGACACACACACATACACATACAAAGATCTATAAGGACATAAACATATCTAAAGATGTTCATCTTTACTGATAATAAAAGAAATACAAGTCAACACTACACTAACTTTATACTGAGATACTTTCTCACCTATCAGACTGACACAAATTTTAAAGCTTGACAAAACATTCTCTCACGTCTTGCTGGTGGGAATGCAAAATGGTACAAACCCCATGGAAGAGAATTTAGCACTCTCTATCAAAACTACATATGCATTTACCCTTTGAAACCACAAGTCTATTTTTAGGAATTTATCTCAAAGATGCTTCTTCACAAATTCAAAATGAAGCATGCACAATGTTATTCACTGTGGAATTATTTCTATTATCAAAATACTGTAAACAGCCTAAATACTCATCTCTAAGAGACAGTAGAATAAGTTATAAAACAGCCACACAATGGAAAACTAAGCAACTGTAAAAAAAAAACAGTGATGAAGATCTCTATGAATTGTTTTGAAGTGATATCCAAGATATATGCTTAAGTGGAGAAATCAAGGTCCAAAGAGAATATTTAAAATGACACATTTTGTGTAAGAAAAGATAAACCAGAAATTAATGAAGATAGTTACCTGCAGATGGTAGATGAGAACAGTACCAGAAATAGGGATAGAAAAGAGGCTTTACTGAATATATCTTCTAAGTTTTAACTTTTGAACCATGTAGATGTTTTATTTATTTGGAAAATAAAATTTAATTTAAAAATGATAAATGCAAATCCTAAGATTGAACACAAATAGAGAGAAATCAGTATCAAATTGATAATATAACCAACAGCATAATAAAATTAATTGACATAGCTTTTGAAAACAGTCCTCAGGCTGTATGTACTTCTTTATGGTTTTTCACTGAGAGCAATTTTGCCCCCAGGAAACATTTGATGATGTCTACAGACATTTTTGATTGGCACCACCATGGGAAGGAGTGGGAGGAGGTTATGGGGGGATAACTGGCATCCAATATCTAGAGGCCAGGGATACAAAACACAGGACAGCCACAATAAAGAATTTGCAGTCTAACATGTCAAAACTGTCGAGGTTAAGAAACCCTGTTTTAGTGGGAGATAATCTGAAGACCAAAAGAACAAAAAATCTATAAAGAAATTGTCTTGTTTTACCATAGGTTTTTTAATGGGAGAGGTATTGATGTAATAATTCTGAAAAAAAATATATATGAATATTGTGGAATAGAGAGAATGAACAAATTTATTAATATCGTTGAGAACCAAGGTTCTCACTGTGGTAGAAGGAAGACAGAAATGCAAAGTAGGGAAATGTGAGGATCCCTGTGATTGCTGAGCATGTGTTTCTGGTCTAAGAAAAAGAAAAAACAGGTATCTCCTAGCTTTTCCCACTGAAAGGGCCTGAAGTAATGACATCTTAGTAGCAATAAGCACACCTGGCACCCAGATCACAATTTCTAAAAGACGATTATTTACAGAAAAGAATCAGGGCTTGGAGAAGCTGCTGACTCAAGTACTGATGAACAAGGTGAGCCAGAATATCTAGCTATGCCAGAAACTGAAGAAATGCTCAAAGACCGGTGAGATATATTTAAAAACAAACAAACAAACAAAACAAAACAAAAAACATATAGAAGTCATCTCAAAGGAACCCACATAGGCCAAATTTGGAACAATTTGATCATGAAAAAGAATCATGATGATAACAGATTACAGAATCAGAAAAGAATCTATGAGTCTACAGCATTATTTAAAAAAAAAAATGAAAGAGTAGAGAAAGCTCTTTTTCACAGAAGAATATCCACTTTAGAAGCTATATTAACATTAGAAATCACTGTTTTGCAATTACCAACGTCATAATTGATTTAGAGAATATCAGAAGCAGATGTTAAGACCTTTGGGGAGGGCAGAAGGTCCAAACAATCTCAAAATACTATGCCACATATTACTTATTAGTCATAAAGGAAAAAAGTTCCCTTTGTGAGTATGAAATCTGGCACACTTCAACTTAACCAAAGAAGCAAGCTTTATATGACCAGTACCGTTACACACTGACTTTACATGCTTCTTGATGTGATGCAATGGGAAGTAAATAGCATCACCTATGTAATATACTTGCATGACCTTCAAAAAAGCATAATGGGCTCTGAGTCAGACAAACTTTGGTTCTTATCTCAACAAGAGGAAATAACCAAAAGAATAAAGGAGACTAAGGGGACATTTATGCATAATTTTTCATTGGTTCCTGGATTTTTTAAAAACAGTTTTAAAGGACATTATTAGGCAATTTGAATACAAATTAATTATTAAGTACTATATTTATGTTAAATTTCTTCATTGTGCTGATAGTATCATAATAGCATTTATGTAAGAAAATGTCTTTATTCTTACAAAATATATGTTGAAGTAATTGCAAAACAGTAATTGCAACAACAACAACTACAAGTATTTATGAAGTATTTATGGTGAACTGTCACGATGGCTACCATTCCTTTCAGGAAGTAATAAATATATATATACATAGAGAGAGAAGGTAAATGTGGCAAAATTTTAACAACTGGTGTATTTAGGTAAAGGTCACACTCTGTCAACTTTTCTAAAATTTGAAGTGTTTCATTTTTAAAAGTTTGTGAAACAATAACTTGTTTGAATCCATAAATTGACTGGGAACCAATACATTATTTGAAAACTAGTAAAGAGAAGAAAATTTACTCTGTGTTCCTTAGACGAACTATAACTCAGCATAACCAAATAATTAATTAAGAGAGTTTCTCTACATAAAATCTTCTGTATCATAAATAAAGCAGAATAGGAGTAGAGAGGCACCATTTGTAATCCCTAAAGATTTAATGAATCTAGGTATAATTACCAATGATTGCCAACATACCAAAAAGAGAAATATCAGAAAGGGTACCTCCCCAGGGAAGCAGTCTTGCCCCCACAAAACAACAACAACAACAACTACAACAACTAACCTGAATCTGACAGCTTCTAGATCTACTGATACATAGGAAAAACAGGGGCTAGGGGAATAAAGTAAACATCACTGTGGATTCAGTCATCCACACTGGGAAGAGTTCCCTGGGAAACGTACAGGACAAACAAGCCAGTTCTTTTCCAATTAAATTAGTAAAGAAAAAAATCGTGCAGAAGGAGAGCTATAAATTAAAAGAAACTTAAGAGAAACAGCAACTGATTGCAGTTTATGGACCTTATTTATAATTTTAAGTCATACAAATGCAGGCAAAAATGTATAAGAATCGGAAATGTAAACATTGCTGAGATATTCGATGATGTTAAGGAATTATTTTTAGTTATTTTTAGATATAATAATGGTATTTTGATTATGTGTTTTTAAAGATTTCTTGTCTTTTAGAGATATACACTAAAATATTTATGGGTGAAATAATACGATGCTGGAGATTTACTTTAAAACAATGTAGGAAGAAGTATAGATAAAACAGGAGTGTCTATCTGTTGAAGCTGGGTGAAGAGTTCATTACATCCATCTCTTTACTTTTGAAAACAATTTAAATTTTGAATTTTTTGAAATAAAAGATTAATTAAAAAAATAAAACAAAGACAGCCTTGGAGGAAAAAAATGTAGAAGGAGACAGGTGCTCTTCCTTTTTCCCTTGCATTTATTGAACTCCTACAATGGACCACCTCTTGGTAAAGCTTTTACTATATTATCCCATTTAATCTTCATGAAGTCATACCACCATTACACAGTGGGTATTACAGAGATTAAGCACATATACTCTGGTGTCAGACCTCCCAGTGGCAAATCTCCACTCTGTCACCAGCTGTTGAGTCAATTAGCCTCCATGTCCTTATCTCTAAAATGGCAATGACAGTATTATCTACCTCATAGTGTTGCAGTGAGGGTTAAACAATGAATTATTTTAAGTAAAGGGCTTAGGATACTCTATGGTATATAGTGACACAATGTAAATATTACTGCTTGTTATTAATAAGTGATAGAATTGAGATAGAATCTAAGGTTTGGCTGACCAGAGCCCATTATCCTGCAAGATGCTGCCTCGAGAATGGCACGTATATATGTATGTACACCAGTTTTGCAGTACTCTCTGCAAAAGCCACTCCATCCACCCTACTTGAGCACATCCAAATTGTTTAAAATCAGCAGCAGAGTTTCAGACGTGTCTAGAAAGAAGTATAGATGTTAATAGAATCTTGTATAATAACTTAGGTGAATAGCCATTCATTCATTTATTCAATACATATTTATTAAGCTTGGCTCTGCAATAAATGCTAGGGATTTAGTAGTTAGGTAGATACAGGCGCTATCCTCACAAGTTTACTAACGAGGGGCCATGCTTGTATTCTACCACCCAGCTGGCTGGAAGGCAGAGGATGCCATGTAGAGCAGTATGGGAGTGCTAAGCATATAGATCTATCATCTGAGGCCAGCTCAGCAATGGCCACCATGCACTGTGTCCAGGATATCACCAACTCAAGCATGATTCTGGAAATTAGCACTAGGAGGTCCAAACCAAGAGGCAGGTTCCAGCTGCGGTGACTCCAGACAATAATCAAATGTATGGGAACCAGCTAAGAACCAGAAGGATTTTTCTGAACTGGAATTGTACCTATCCATGGAAGAATTTTCCTAAGCAGTTGAAAAATGAAGAGGCAGATTCTAATCCTAGGAAGGGAAACTGGCAAGAATAAGAAAGAATATTTGGGTTCAGTCATACCAGAAAAGTCTTTAGGGTTCTGCAGTCCCAGCTAGGAAAAGTATGGAGACTCTGGCTTTATCAAGGTCAGAGTCAAATTCTGAGGGCTACCATAATGAATGGATGGGGACAGGGAGTCCCGCACCACAGCAACTGTCTGAGTGCTCATTGTGGCCCCTTATCTTACACAGGTTCCTGGAACCAGACCCTGAGACAAGAATTCATGTGTGAATGGCTTAAGAAGTTATCCCAGGAGAAACCAAAAGGGGAATGAAAGAAAATAGGAACTGGAAAGAAAAATGTAGCAGCAGCAGCAGCAGCAGCAGCCGCCAAACAAGGCTGCCATTACCGGTGAAATCCCAGAGGGTGGCTTCTACTGGATCTTACAAAACTCCTGACATCTATATTTTGCCCCAGAGTTTTCCTAACTAGAGGAAAGAAAGCTGGGCTTTTCTACTCCTACACCAAACTGTCCCTGGCTAAGGGTTGCCCCAGAGGAACCTAAACTATAGATACCTGCAGTATTTTGCACTTGTGTCCAAAGTGGCTCAAGTGTTCCCAGAACTGGCCTCTGAAGACAGTCTTGAGTGTGGGCTTGTCAAAGCAAAATAACACAGAAGTTGGGAGAAGAGCACACAGATGGTTAAAAGGATTCTGAAGAGCTCTGGGCCAAGCACCAGTGACGGCCACTCACATCTGTACTCCAGATTCTGGGTTTAATTTGGCAGTAAAAAATAATTTGAGAAGATGTCCATGGGCCTAGATCTTGTGAGCACACTACAGATCATTAGTGTCCACCTTACAAATTATGTTCGACTTCCAAGTATAATGGGACTCAGTTGCTGGCAGGCGGGGACTCTGAGAGTTGATTCAGAAACTGGTAACACTGGGCCAGTAGGTGCAGGGTGTGAGCTCTCACCTGTGCCTGCTGCCTGTGATTGTTACGTGGAGTGCTTTGCTGACCTCAGGGCCACTGGGAACCAAGACTGATAGATTTTCTGTTTCACTGCTGTCTCTGCTTCTCTTTAATATTCCCAATCAGCAGGAGAGACTTGGGAAAATGTCCTTTGGGTAAAATGCCAGAAACAGAACCCTTAACATTTTTGTAGAATTGGCATAAAGCTTTCCTAAATTTAACCCCAACGTCAGTAAGATAAAGGCACTTTGCTTACAAAGTCCTCCTTTCTGTGTCTCTTGGATGTCCACACTCTGTTTTGGCCCAGTCATGTGAGCTAGATGATCCCAAACCTGTTCCCCCAGACACTCAAATCACTCCCCATTCCTCCAGATCCATCCCTTGAAGCTATTCCTGACCTTCATTGCTTCATATTAGAGCAGAGGTCCCTCACGTGAGACCCACAGAACTTTTAAATCAGAAGTCAGGGTAATCTGTGATAGCCAAAAGAAAGAAAATATGCTGATTTTTGTGTATATTCAGGTATATTAATCCTAAAAGGCAAAGGAGAAAAGATTGTCTATTTAAAAGTTATCGACTAGAGCAGAGCCATAGATGGACTGGGTAATAATATATTAGGAGTGCACAGACTGAAGGGGAGATGGAGACCCCCAGAAACTGAAATGGTTGAGGCCAAAAAAATTATACTCATGGCCAAGCCAGAGAGGAGATTTCATAGACACTTAAAAGAATGAAAAGACTGTTCAAAAATATCCCTCTTAGCCTTACCAGTGTTTCTTGTCATATAGCAACAGGACAATGCAATAGTATTTCTCTCGCTTTAAAAATTGAGACATCTAGAAGTAATAGCTTCAATTACTTAACCTCAACATAGATCAGTACAAAGACTTCAAATTGTTCCACTAGTTTATCAACAACTAGAAATGATGTCATTTACTCTACTTGTATTGCCAAGATTTCAGGGTGAGAATCACTGTGGTCAGTAATATTACTTCTTGAAAAGATTGTAGTCATGATTCTACATGCCTACAAATGCAAACTATGTTTACCTGTTTTTATAGAGTCATTGTTTCTGGAAGAATGTTCAATAAATTATATAAAACTTTCTTTTGACTTTCAGGCTGGTAAATAATAAAATTTCTTAAGCAAGACTATTATATATTATGGCTCTACTGATGTACGTGTGTGATACTACCAGTAACAGTCTGGACAAAAAAAAAAAAAAAATCAATTTTTAAACTGATCCACCCTTTAGCTCTAACTACCACTTTATAGGCAATTCAAAGTTCAAAGGAACATGTGTTTCTGAAGTTACATCTACTGTCTCTGTATGGTGGAAATACTACATAATGATGTCCTACTGCACATTTCTTCCCAACTCTGCTTTCTGTGACCTAATGCTGATAGCTTTGAAATTGGCCATGGTGGGAGTATCTATGCCACAGAAAATGACAAGTGCTACAAACTAGGGCATTCATTTCCTGAGAGTTTGTCATCATACATTGACCAGCACGCTACTGCCTTAGCCTATTCCCAAAAATACCCATGGCCAAACACCTAATGTAAGAAGAAGTACAATAGTCCTCCCTTATCCATGGGGAATAAGTTCTAAGACCTCCAATGGATACCTGAAACCACATATAGTACAAAACCCTACATATACTGTTTTTTCCTATATATACATACCTATGACAGTGTTTAATTTATAAATTAAGCACTGTAAGAGATAAACGGTAATCAATAATAAAATAGAAATTAATACAATGTACTGTAACAAAATTTATGTGAATGTGGCCCTTTCTCTCTCTCTCTCTTTCTCTCTCTCTCTCTCTCTCTCTCTCTCTCTCTCTCTCTCTCTCTCTCTCTCTCTTCTCTCCCCCCCGCCCCCCCCCTCCCTCTCCTTCCCTCTCTCTCTTGTACAATATCTTATTGTAGCATATTCACCTTTTCACATAAAGGAAGCACTTTACAGTTTCTCTTTGGCATGTCCAAATTGCCAGCATCTCTACTCTTGCATTTTGGGGTCATTATTAAGTAAAATAAAGGTTACTTGAACACAAGCATGCAAAACCATGACAACTGATTCGATAACTGAGATGGCTACAAAGTAACTAACAGGTGGGGAGAGTGTACCGAAGATACGCCCCACAAAGAGATGATTTACATCTCTGGTGAGACAGAGCAAGGCAGTGAGAGATTTCATCACACTACTCAGAATAGTACACAATTTAAAACTTGCAAATCGCTTATTTCTGGAATGTTCCATTTAATATTTTTAGACCTAGGTTGACCATGGGTAACTAAAAGTGTAGAAAGCAAAACCTTGGATAAAGGGGGACTACTGAATGCCAGAGGGGAAGTCAGAGAGGAAAGAGGCAGTTAAAATATATTATTTTGCAATTTTACAAAAGCATAGGATCACCACCAGAATCTCTCCCAGGGCTCCAGGTTGAGGAGCCCTAAACCATACAATTTTTATTAGTTTCTTGATCTGCTTGACTTATTCTTACAGGTCATTCAAATCTTGTTCAAATGTCACCTCATCAAAAAGGCCTTCTCTAACCGCTCTAGCTAGTCACCCTTTTTGTCATTTTCTACCCCTACTACTTTTCTATTTTTCTTCAGAGCACTACCTAGCATTACATTATCTATTCATAATGAACTTAACCTCTATGAACACAGTCTGTTCTGTTTTTTTCAGTGCATCCCAGTACTAAGCCCAGTGCCTGGTAGTTGCTCAACAAACATGGGATGAATGAACTAAAGACCATATAAAATAACATGGAAGGAAGTCTATAAATATTGTTGAATAGGAAAACAAAAACACATTATTCACATCTGTGACTAATGAGGATTGACCGAGTAGGAAGATATTCGGTCAGTCCTCATTATTCATAGATTCTGTATTTGTGAATCTGCCTAATCATTAAAATTTATATGTAACCCCAAAATCAATACTCATAGCACTTTGACAATCATTCACAGAAATGCACAGAGCAGGAAAATTTTTGAGTCATACAATCTACCTGTTCCCAGCTGAGGCTGAACAAGGTGACTCTCTGCCTTCTTATTTCAGCCCTCGTACTGAAAGCAAGAGTCCTTTGCATGGTGTGTTTAGTGCCATGTTTTTTGCATTTGATTTTGGTCTTTAAAATGGCCCCAAATGTAGTGCTCAAGTGCTGTCTACTGTTCTTAAGCACAAGAAGACTGTAACATGCACTGCAGAGGAAATACGTGTGCTGATGAGCTTCACTCAGATGCACGTTTTAGTGCCTGTAATCGGCTGTAAGCGTAATGTTAATGAATTAACAATATACATAGAATAAGATTTTTTTTTTAAACAGAAACACAGGTCAAACATGGTTATTTATTGATCGGTTGACAAAATTTCATGACCAGAGGCTCACAGGAACCTAACCCTGTACTTCCCCTAGGAGCAACAGTTCAGTGTTCACTAATTCAGAGTTCACGGCAACTTTATAGAATATAACTATCACAAATGAGAATCAAGTGCATATAATATGTTCATTTGTTTAAAAAATATGTTAGGTAGAAAGGTAGATAGAAAGATATAGAAATAAATTTGTATAGACATAGAAAAATATCTGGACATATATATTCCAAACTGTTAGTGGTTGTCTCTGGAGAGGGAATTAAGGAAATATAAAGAGACTTTCACTTTGTGCCCTTTTATATTTTAGCATTTTTGACCATTTTTCAACAAGTAATTACTATTTTGCTAATTTTTCAAACCAGTGTTCTTTAACAAAGTAAAACAATAAATTCTTCTTTAAAATTACCCATAAACAAAAACTATAAACAAAGCTCATATAATCTCTGAATATTTTCATTGTAAAAGAAACATCAAGTGCAGGCCTATAAAGAAATAAAATTAAAATAGACCAGATAAGTGATAGAAGAAGCAAAATAGTATAGAAAATAACATTTCTTAATCAAATTGCTAAATAAATAACAAGTATCAATGAGAATGAGGCTGCCTTTAAGGCAGCAATGATGCAAGTAAAGAGAGTATGCAAGAAAAGAGGAGAGTCATCAGGCTCGAAATAAATTATGTCATCAGAGAACCAAGTCAGAAAAACAAAATAAATCACAAAAGCTTGGAACAAACAAAACTATCTTATTCACAAGATTATGAAAACAAATAGAGAGCAAAGGAATCTTCTTGGATTTGACTCTTTTTAGCATCTTATGTTTAAGCAGCTAGAATTTTTTTTTTAAGTAGCATCCTATTCAATCCTTTAAAAATATTGGTCCTTTAATAAGAAATATGATTTTTATTTATTTCAAAGAAGGAATACAGTGTCACGTTAGCTTAGGTATTCTCTACCAGAGCAGGTCAGTTTTCATACGGTGCTGCTGGACAGTGAGTAAAGACAAGGATTGCTGTTACTGTATTCCAGGCATAAGTGAATCGGGGCACGCACAGGTATGGAGAAACAAGATTTAGCACCCATTCTAAGCATAATTTTGAAAGTTAAGGGCTCTTCTCAGAGTTGAAATCATTCTTATTTCATGAAAAGAAACTCATGAGGTAAGAAGAATTAGGGTGATGTGTCTCCTCTTTCTGTCAGACAGCAGCAATCCAGAACAGCACCAGTTGGGCCTTAGAATCAGCAAAAGTTGAATAGTATTCTCTCCACTGCCTCACCCCGCCATGCCCTTCCCATCATCATTCCTATAGCTTCCTTTTTCATGAGGCTCCCTGTAAGATGTCACTTTTAAAAAGAATTCTGTAGATTAAACATTTGAACGAATAGACTCCCAATTAATCCAAGTGTAAGAAAATCTAGACAATCAAAAAAGCCATCTTGGAGCTTTTTCAAAATCCCTACAAGAAAGAGAAGTTGAAGGCATAAGTCCTCATGAGAAACCGCTGTAGTGTGAGAGTGTCATTTGGGAAGATGGCCCTGGATGACATTGGGTCAATGTTTTATAATCACCATAGACTTGACTGGTATACTTTATCATCATCAACCAAAAATGCCATACAGATAAAATTTGACCTCTAAAGTCAAGCATTGTATAATATATTTCAGAGTAGAAATTAGAAATCTTCAAATGAGTATTTTTTTTCCAAAAGAGCCACAGGTAGAATGAGTATATGCCTAGTCAATGGGCATGAAATTATACTATTTATTTTCCACATACATCTGTTTCCTTAAACAGGCAAAATTTCTTTAATTAAAAAAAGTTTCCAAGGCAATTATTGATCTTTCAGCATGAACATTTATACTAATGGTTGAGAATAAAATTTGAGCATTTAAAGAGAAAAAAAAATCACTATGCAAGCTAATCTTATGCCAAGCCTGCAGACAATCTAATTAAATTTTAAGTGTGGTTGTGAGTGCCTCCTTCTTCCCACCTCTAACATATTTCACTGAATGCAGAATTAATTTTTTCACTGTATATTTTTAAAAACCCATTAACAGACAATATTATAGCTCATGATAGGCTAAGGAAAGGCTTCTCCTGGGGTTTTTGTTTTCCATCTTTCTTTGTAAATTTTCAAGAAAGAAAAAAGGTGGACCTTAATGAAAAATCTGGCCTTGACCATTTTTAAGGAAGATAAATTCTGGGGAAACCCTCTAGAAGGTATCACTAATACTCATTAAGATAAATACATCTTAGGAGCTCAGAGTTAACTTCATCTAATGAGCTAATAATGAAATTTTTTTTTCTAGGACTGTTTGCCTGAGGGATTTATTGTTATTAGAAAACAAGAAATTCTAGACTCCGAGTAAGGCCACTTGGCTCAGCATGGCTGACACTTTCAAATTCCCTGATTCCAGCTCCCTATAGTTTTTCAATTTACAAATTCATCTATTCATCTCTTTGAAAAAATAAAATAAGGCTTCTAGCTTCTCTAGAGTTTTTTGGCAACTGCTTATTTGTGACACTTATTTTCCAGGTGAGAACATTTTTGGCAATAACATCTTTTTTTTTCTTACTGTCTTATTTGTATAAGGTCAAATTGGCCTCTATACTGTGAGCATGAAGAGCTTAATCGGAACAATATTATTATCCTTCACAATTTACAGAAATATATTTGGCCTCTGTGAAGTGTCATTTTCCTCAAAGAGAATAAGAGGCTTCCTTATTAAGCCCTTTGGAAAAACAGAAATAGTTCTTCTGAACCCTCTGGTATTGACAAAGCATTCTATCGTGTTGCTCTTAAAGCAAAAGAACAGAGGAAACAAAATGGCTTTGAATTCTTATTCTAAAACAACCTCCAAAAGTGAAAATCTGAAAAATCACTGAGTCTTGGAATTGGTAGTTTTCAGAGGAAGAATACCACTGAATCCACATAGGAAGGGCTTTAGTTATGAGCATTCAGGAACTGCCCCTCATGTGATCTCCATGTGTGAACTACCTTATCCATTTTCTTTGTAAACCCAGTCTCACCTATTCCTATGACTTCCGCTGCCTTTTATGCAAGGAGGGCACCAGTTTCAGGCAGCCATATTTCTTGGCTCTCTTGCCCTCGAAAGTTTAGCCAGAAAAGCTTCAACTAGAAATTTTACCTTCTCTAGATCAAAATTAATAGAACCATTGACTTTTTATAATTCTTTTTTTTTTATTCCACTGTTTGGATTCTTCTCAGTTATTTTTATATCTATTACTTATCTTCACTTTAACATCAGAATTTATCATCATCATGTGCTCAAATACTGCATCTCCCTTAGTTTCCCCATTTCCCCCTTAACGATATTATATTTCTCTTAGCCTTTTGGTCCTTAGACCATCTGGCTTTTTTTCACTGCCTCTTCTCTGATCTTCTATGGATAGTATCTTGTCAATTCTTCCTCTGAGTTTCTACAACCACTGCCCCAATGCCAGTGACTCTTTATCACATATCCTTAACCACTAGAAAATCTTAATTATTGGTATTCAATTTATTTGCATCCAGCCCCTCCATCACATCCATTTTTAGTCTCTCATTTCCCATGCAGCCATCTCTATCTTCCTAAAATTTTGTTTTCAGTATTTTTCCCTCTGTTCCCATCTTTTCCAGAGGTCTCCACCCAAGTTGAATAGTCTACTTTAAAACAACAGCTACCATCCATGAGCTGAGTACCTTCAACAATCATACTAAGTGCTATACCAATTGCTTTACAAACATTATATTTAATCCTCACTACAACCCTAAAAGTTAAGTTTTGTTGTTCTCATTTTATAATAGAGAAAATTGAGCCTTAAAATGTGAATAAGCAATTCTTCCAGTAATGATGAAAGCTGAATTAGAATGCTCATTAGTTTGACTTCCAAACTCATGCTTTTCTTCGATTATGAAGGTCTCCAATTGCCTGATGAATCTATCCAAACTATTCCAACCTGCAATTTTGACAACAATATCACCTGGCCCATCATTACAAACCTTGTGCTCCAAAGGATGGTGATTAAGGTCACATGCTCTGGAAGCAGCTTGTCTGGGTTCAGGTCATCACTCCATGGCTCACCAATTCAGCTCGAAGTTACTTAACCTCTCTTCATGTACACTTTCTCATAAATTCTGATAAGAGCACCCATCTCAGAGAAATGTTGTGAGATTAAATGAGACAAGGCCTCTCTTCACATGAATTCTATTTCCTCTGTCAAAAATGGTCTTCCCTCTGCTTTCAGCTTCCGAAGATGCAATGCAAACTAAACACTAATCCTTTAGTAATTAATTTAATCTCACAATATTTTATGTTTCCTAATTTCATCTTCATAATCTCACAAATATATTTACAACATGTCACATTATCTTGCTCTTGATTACTTATAAGCTACTGTTCATCTTATCTTCTTCCTTATATAGTGTTTTTCCTCTTCCCAAAATGATTACAAATTTCCAAAAGATGCAGACATTATATCCTGTGTGCCTCTCAATAAGAATACTGTGCTGAGCACAAAATATTTTGCCCCCAAGATGAGAACCTCAGATTTACATTTCATAAATTTTTATTTACTAACCATAATATCAGTTACGTTTCATTCTTTCTTCTCTTTGCTGTGGTCAAATTCCTCCTCTAGATTCTAATCATCTCCAGCCTAGATCCTAAGATCCTAACTATATTACCTGCACCCTTAGTAATTCATTCACTCATTCATGACCTGTAAGAGAAACTGAAGGAGGACCAGTGTGACAGAAATGGGAGAAGGTGTGAAGACACATAGCAAGATTAAGCGTGAAAGGAAGACAGAGCCAGAAGAGGCAGAGCCCATCTGTTTTTCTTGTCTTATTTTAAGATAGAGCATAGTGTTCATTCTGGATCTAGAGGAGTCGATCTAAATCCTGACTATGTAACTGTGGGCTTGTTACTCATTCTCTATGCCTCATTTTCCTTACCTATAAAATGAGAATTATAATGAAGTTGTTGTGATTATCCAATTCCCTAGGAAACAGATTCTGAGATAGAAGTTTACGTAGAGAGTTCTCTTAGGAAAAAAGGTCAGAAAGGCAGTGAGGAGAGCCAGTTTTAGGAGAGGATGAGGTTGAACTGTGAAATAGTTGCAAAAGAACCTCAGCTGATCCACCAAAAACCTCTGAAGCTAGAGTGGCCCTGCAGAGATATCCTGAATTGAGGCAAGTAAACCATACCTTTGCACCCCTAAATTGACCAATCATTGGATGCAGGGTATCCCTGGAAAGGTGTGGAACCTTGCTTGAGCAAGGCAACTCCTTTCTGCCAGGTCAACTTCTGCCAAAAGCTCCTTTCTGCCAACGGAGGGATTTAGCTAAAAACTGTCAGCAGACAACACTTCAGGAAATAAGAGAACAAATGGCTTAGTCCTGCAGGGGGGAATCTGTTTGACAAACCACAACATCCACTACAGCTCGTATAAAGATTAAATGAATTAATACTTATAAATTACTTAGGATGGTATATTGCTTGTTTTAGCCTAAGGTAGTGTTAACTATTACATCAGTTTCATTGCCTAGAAGGTCTCTTTGCTTTACCTGAAGGCTTCCTGACTAAAATTTTAAAGAAAGGTTACAGTACTTCTTTTTATTTCAGTGCCCTAAGCAGCTAAACTCTGTAAATATTTATGCATTCATTTGGTTATTTACAGGTTTGCTTCTCCCTATTACATAATGCCTTGGCTTGTTGTACTTTCAAGTGTTTATTTCCATACTGTCTAACACTGCTTACAGCAAATAGAGAACAGTGTCCTCCTAACTAAACATGGTCATCACTAAACACACGCTAGAGCAATTGCTGGTTATTTAAAAAGTAAATTAATACAGATAGTCTTGAAGAGAAAGAAGAAATTTTAGAAACAATACCAAACTTAAGGATATACTCAAATGCCATGAGGACTAGAACTTGGCAAATCCCTGAATGGACACCCCTCCAAGTATATTCTGGGACTTCTCTGTCCCCTTGGCAATATTCTCAAAACATTGATTTCCTCATCCTGAGCCCTAGATACCCAGTAACCAAAGCTTGGAGACTCTGGGGCTGTTATTGCAAAGGGTCCAATATAAGTTTGTAGCTACTAAACTTTAAATTTAACAAAACTTGATAGTATATATCTCTCACCATATATACTGCTATCCCTCAAAATAGTACTCCAATTCACAATGCGTAAACTTACATTATTGGTCCAATGTTTGTGTGCCCAATGCTTTGAAAGGCCAAAACTCAAAATGTCAGAATTTGGAGTAAGAAAAGGTTTATTGATCAAGAAGGCACTAACCAAGAAGGTGAGAGCCCTATCAGTATCTCAAATCTATCTTAAGAGAGTACAGAGTTCAGGCTTCTTTTATGTCAAAGGAACGGAAATTGGGAGGGACAAGAGGTGATTGACAGCACAGACATCTGGGCATCAGCAGGGGTCCGAGAAATTTCTAAATCTCTTTGTTCCCAGTTTGTTGACCCCAGCAGATCTGAGTCCAGTCTTGAGGCTTCTGCAAATCTTTGATAAACAATCATTATTTTTGTACATATTTTCCCCCATCTCCTCAGGAGAGACACCCTCCAGCAAGAGGCTGTTTTTGTAAAAACTTAAGCCGCAAGCAGAATTCCTCTAATTTTTAGTATGTGTATCTGCAAGAACACAGCAGGCTTGAACAAGATGGAGTCAGAGAGGCTGAGCCTTTCACTCTGTTACACTTACTTAATAGTATTACTGAATATAGTTTTCGATCATCATGAATTTTCTTAACTGATGTTAATAAATGTATCTACTATATATTTTATGGTAAGTAAATATTTCCATACTTAATCACTAGACCTTTTCCTTCTTCCTCATCCCCAACACAATATGTCTTTCCCAATCTGAAGGCATCAGAGACACTAGGTTTCCCCTTAAGGCTAGAGACAATATCTTATTTATCTATGTATTCCTACAGTACCTTTTATACAGTAGAAAAAGCAAAAAAAAAAAAAAAAGTCATTTTACAAATATTTACTACATACTTGGTTTATGCCAGACACTGTGCTAAGTGTTAGAAATATAATACTGAACTAAATATACACATTCTCTACTCACATGTAGCTTACAAATTAGCAGAAGAAACAAACCATTAAAAAATCTATCATACTTTACATAAATTATATAAAGGAAAAATAAAGGGTGTGATGAGTAATTATTTTAGGGCAAGTTTTTTCAGATTGGGTGAGCAGGAGGAGAGAAGGGGATGCCAGGAAAGGAAGCAGAATTCAGGTTGAGATCGAAAGTTTATGTAGGAATCAGCCAACGAGACTGATGGGGTAGAGGACCAGGCAGCGAGTATATGATACGTAAGTGAAAGGCTGAATCTTCCACGTTACTGTTGGCAGATGGACAGGACCATTTGCAATTTAAAATCCAAGTCGGAGATAAATGTGATAGAAAGCTTCACATGAAAGTTTTTTAAAACTTGCTTACTTCAAAAATGATTACAAGAAAACACATTTTTGGCTTGACAGTGAAATATTTAAACCACCATCTTGATAAGTGTTAAAAACACAGGGTGAACAGCATAGTGTTAGCCCTCGAGGAGCCTGCAGTTCAGCCAGAAGGGAAGGTCAACAAACAGTTATCTGAAGAGGGGCAAGTGCTGGGAAAGGGGCTAGTGCATGGAGATAAGACAACCCAGAAGAGGCCATTAAATTCACAGAGGGCCTCCTGACAGGAAGTAGCATATAATTGGAGACGTGCTCTATGGTAACTGCTACAATAGCAGGCCGAGCAAAAAGTTCAGGATCCCTCATGGGAGAGGATTAGCTTGCCTGCAAATAGCGGGATATCTGAAAAGAAGTCCTAACCCAGGAGAGGAGCTTTAAAAGAAGACAGAGTATGAGGCGGAATTTGAAGGGGATGAAGAGCATATGACCATTTAAACCTTAAAAGGGTATTTTTTAAGGAAGTGACCTAAATTGAATTACATTTAAAATTAAATTAACACTTCAAAAAAACAATTCCACACTTTTTAAAAAACAAATCCAACTGATTCAGTATTATTTCACTTATTCGTTTACAAGTCACTGTTTTTCTCAACTCGATAGTGTTTTCTGTACATTTACTCCATTGTTTATGTTTCAGTCACAGGTCTTCAACTTAGCAGATCTCATCTGCCAAATCACAAGAGAGTCAGCTTTACACGTGGACCTTATCCTTTGTACCCCATATTTTTTAAAATAATGCTAATACTAATAATGGAAACCACACTATCTCGGCATTTCCTGAGTGCTGTGGCTTTGATAGCAGACTCTTTACAATGTCGTGGCACTTTACATGGCATTTGGGGGCTTTTTTATTATCTCTTCAGACATAACCCTTAGTACTGGCTCTTCCTTAATCGGCTAAACTGTTGAATGGCAAAAGCCTCTTTTCCTTGGGGATCTAGAACATTGTAATATGATCTTTCTGCCATTCCCAACAAAAGACTGTATCGCCTGACCTCCACAGTCGTCACAGGTCCTGTGTAAGTACTCATTCTGCATACTTGTGAGTTAGAGAGGAACACTGAGTAAAGAAGCAGCAGCAGGAGGTAGAAGAAGCAGAAAACCAGAAGGAAGAAGTAAAAGGACTAGAAAGGACAAAAGCAAGAACAGTTTACTACAGAAAATAGGAGAGAATGCCAAAGAACTTGAATGCCTTCTCTTTCACGTAGATTACCTGAATTTCTAAAGTCAGACAAGTTTTACTAGCTATTTCTTTAAAAATGTGGTCACATTTTATAATGATCAGATATTCTCAGGAGTTCAAATGTCTTGAAATTTTTAGTAACAACTCAGTTCTAATTATAGCTCCAAATACACTTGTGGACTCAATAAATTTTACTCAGTGGGTTTGTTCTGAGAACAAACCTTTCTCCTAAAGAACTCTATACATCTTACCGTAATTAATGAACATACAAGGTAAGAAAAAGAAGTAGAAATAGCTCCTATCTGCACATTACATTCAGGGAAAGTGTCAGAGAAATGTATTCCAATGTCTAAGATCACACAGCCAGTCAAGGGTGATGTCAAGACTGGGTGCCATGCATTGCCCTGTGGATTCAACCTGTCTCCCTCACTGTATCGCAATGGGTTATTAAATACAGCCACCCTTTAGACAGAAAAGAAATGTAAGAGGGTTCTTTTATGATGGGTATAATTTTTTTTCCTTAAAAAAAAATACCCTTTGGAGAATACATCTAATTAGCCTAACATAACGAAATGTAGTAAAACGTTTATAACATCTTGCTAAGCTTCCTTCTACTAATAGTGAAACACTGAAACACACTTGTACATTGCACAGTAGAAGAACCATTAGCCTCCACTGGGGTGTTTCTTAATATTTGTTTGAAAAGCCACTTTTATTTGGCATCATGCTTTACTTCATGCATTCAATGGAGCTGCATCTAAGAAGGCAGGGAGTTGATTTACAGAAACTACTGCACATACAACAGATTTCAGCACTGTGTTTACCTCTAGTAAAGTAACTCAACTTTTGTATGTCCAATGTGGTCTCCTGCTTTCTCTAAGCTGTTCTTGGGGACCCTGAACAATACATGAGCTCCTGACACTCACAAAGGCACAGCAGCACAGCCTTGGTTTTCAAATGGAGTCGTTCCCTCAAACCCAAGTGCAGCAAAGGGAAGTAGGAGATCCACTCTCCAGCTGCTGTTAAATGTGCGACATATTATCAGATCCTTTCCCACGGCTGGCGTCTTTCCTTCTACTCAGTAATTCTCTCTGCAAAATCCAAATTCCTCAAGATTCAACTGTTTCGTGATGAGCACTGACAATTACTCTATACTTTCTGCAGGGGATGTACACACACTAGGTAGGCAGCTCATAACTGTCGACAGCTTAGACGATCTCTATGAACTCTTGCTTCCTTGCAACAATCAAGTCTGATAATATTTGCCACCACCTTGTAACACAATGTGAGAGTATTTGACTTTATAGTATCATTAAATGTATAGGGGCCAGAAAAAAATCTAGAAAAAAAAAATGTTTCACAAATGAAGGAAGAGTTTCTAAGAGTTAAAGTGACTTGTTCAGTGTTACCTCAACAAATGGCGACACAACCAAGACTTGAATCCTGGTGTCTGGGCTACAGCCTGACTCTCATTGTATCATATTTCCTACACTGTAAGCTGTGGGAGTGCAGGGACCACACCTAGTTCATTTGTCATTACATATCCAGCTTCTGGCACAGTGCCTAATATATAGCACGGTGTGTGGTAGAGGGAGAAAGAAGGAACATTTAATGGTTGAGTGCTGAATTTAACTAATATTTTTAGAAGTGTGAATTATTTTAGCTTATGTAGCTGGGTCTGTGAGGATGAGGTTATGGTGAAAAAAGATGCTATCAGACAAAAGGACCACAACACACATCGGGAGTAGGTTACCAGTTTTGCAGAGAAGGATAGAGTTGAGTGGAAATAGCAGAAACTTATAACTAAGGAAAGCACATCAGGATAGGATGTCTGGCTCCAACGTGTGGCTCTCTGAAGTCACATGTCTCAAAGAAGTTGTGTGGTTGGAGTGTGAAGGGAATATAAAGGACCCAGGACAGAGCAGTTGATACACTCCTTTTCCTACCAAGAGAGCAGTGAGGCTTGGAGCATGGATGCTTACAGAGCTCTCTGTCCACTTTGGACCCACTCCCCACTCCCATGAGTCTTTTTGGCCTCCTTGAAGCATTAGTTCTGAAAGAGACTTATACAGTAATGAACTTGAATCCAATCCCCTGGGCGCTCGTGGATGTTACTCAGAGCCTAAATTGCATCGAACTCCACTGCAGGGTGTGGAGGGAAGCAGTGCAGGTAGGAGCTCACCTCTTGAGGATCCGAGTTCCTCCAGTGCTCTACCATACTCTGCCAGCCCTGTCTCTGGTGTCACAATGGCCACATCCCTCTTTCTCCATCTCTATACCATGCACGTATTTCCACTGTATAAATAATTTCTTATGCCCCCTCAACAATTTCTTATACAGTCAGCATGGTTCAACCATTTAAATACTAATGCATCTCAAGTATCTATTTTCTGGATCAACATCTGCCCTGAACTTTAACTTCATGTCTTAAAGGTATCTCATAAGCAAAATTTTCAAATCTTAAGTGAAGGCAGTCAATCCTCATTATTCACAGATTTCAAATTGCAATTTTGCCTGCTTACTAAAATTTATTTGTAACCCCAAAATCAATACACACGATGTTTTCATGGTAATCCACAGATATGTGTAGAGTGGAGAAAATTTGAGAGGTGGGATCTATAAGCTCCTAGTGAGGTGGAACAGAGCAGTGCTCTGCCTTCCTGATAAAGCTCTCAAACAGGAAACAAGTGTTCTTTTTGCAGTCTATTTAGTGCCACCTTTTTCACATTTTTGTGTTTTGTTGAGGATTTCGCTTTTAAAATGAACATCCCAAACAGACTGCAGAAATGTTGTCTAGTATTCCCAAGCACAAGACCCTACAGAGAAAACCCATGTTCTGGGAAAGCTTTGTTCAGGCATGAGTTATACTGTTATAGGCTGTGAGTTTAATGTGAATGAATTAACAATATATATTGAATACAGTATCTGTGATGGTTAATTTTATGTCAACTTTACTGCTCCTTGGGGTGCCCAGATTAAACATTATTTGGGGAGGGGATGAGAGGGTATTTTCTGATGAGATTAGCATTTGAATCAGTTGGCTCAGTAAAGTTGCTTGTCTTCCCCAATGTGGGTGGGCATCATACAATTCTTTGAGGGCCTGAATAGAACAAAAGATGGAAGAAGGAAGAATTTGCCACTTTTTCCTCTTGCCTGCTAGATTGAGCTAAATCTGCTGCCCTTGGACTGGGAGTCACACCATCTGCTCCCTGGGGTCTCTGATCTTCGGACTCAAACTAGAATTACACCACCACCCTTCCTATATCTCCAGCTTGCAATGGCAAACTGTGAGACTTCTCAGCCTCCACAATCACATGAGCTAATTCCTCATAATAGATTTCCTCTGTGTGTGTGTGTGTGTGTGTGTGTGTGTTTTCCCCTATTGCTTCTGTTTCTTTGAAGAACGTTGACTAATACTGTGTCCTTAAACAGAAACATATATAAAACAAGAGCATATATTAATCAATTGATAAAAATGTAGTGACTAAAGGCTCACGTGAACCTAACCTTATATTTCCCCTAGTAGCAATGGTTCAAGATTCACTAATTCAGTGTTTATAGTGACTTTACAGAATATAACTACAGTGAATAAAGAGAATTGACTGTACTTATCTCTTTACTTCATCTTAAATCATCACCTTATCAGCAAGTTCAATTTATGTTCCAGAAACCCGGGAGTTAGCCTTCTCCCTCTCTGTTGTGGGTGAAGAAGGGGTTTTACAGAAAGTAACCTCACAGGGGGATCTGATTATAATTCCTAACTGGGCAGTTCACGCCCGAGGGATATCACGTCTTTAGTAAAAGGTTTATCTCTGCCTTGAGCAAGCTCTGTCCATTGTTTCTGTGCATCTAGGTTAACACACCTTGAAATGTCTCTTTCAAAATAACTCACGTAATCTTAAATTCCCCGCCTTACTTTCTCTCACTTTTATATAGTCTTCCTTACATTCCTTCCTTAATCTCAAATGCATAAAAGAAACAGAAAAATTGTTATTCTCGGAGCATATGAGATCTTACCTGCGAGCAACAGTCGGCAGTTCGGCTCAGATAAAATCTTATTTAAAAATCTCTACTGATTTGGACTTTCTTACACTGATATCGTCCACACCCAATCAGTCCTCAGTGTACATATGTTCATTCTCTCCTCCTCGGCCCTACCACATTTTGGATCATCTAGCACCAAAAGGATCACAGCGGGCTCATTTGTCTTCTCACTTCTATCTTTTCCATCTTTTCCCTTCTAGTTCTTGCCCTGCCCATGTGAACTGACCGTGACTCTTCCCTGCTTAAAATCCTAACTTTGAGGTCTCACCACACCTGAAACCACACCTTAACTCCAAATTCCAGCGGAGGCCTTGAAGCTCCTGTGATAAACTGTTGGAGTTCTCTACATTTGTCACACTCCCCACCTCTACTCGTTTGCATATGTTGATCTCCCTGCTTAGGTTGCCTTTGTTACCTTTTCAAGTTGGTAAAAACCCATTTATCTTTTGAAACACAACTCAAATGGCACCTCCAACTTCTCTGCTCCAAATACAGGAAGAGGCAGGATTTCTTCGCTCAGGGCTACCTCCACATCTGATACAGATTGTTCTAACTTCCTTAATCATCTTCAAGAGTGATTCTTTTAGATTTTCCTATTCCTTTGCCCTACTACACTGAACTCCTTGAGGACAGGAGCTCTTTTCATGTTTGATTCTATAGGCATTCAATAAGTAATGATGAAAATAAATGAGTGAATAATTGACATTATTCCCACGATTTCACTTTGGCTTACTCTCTTGTATCTTATGTGAATCTCATCTTGATCTCAGCTTTCTACCTGATTAAAGCAATTATAGTTTGGTAACTACCCACTCAGAGAAGGAGCAGAGGTTTCTAGGCAAAACTGTAACTGCCAGGTGTTGACTATTTTAAAGCTTATGGCTGAGACCAGAAAAATATCTAGCCTCTTGCCTAACCTTTGTTTTGGCCTGAAAACTCCTCCCCCTCTTTTCCATTATCAACAATATTTCCTACCTTTAAGGTCTAATTTTTTTCCTTTTCTAAAAAGCCTTTCCAGCAACTCGCCCATCAACCCCCAACTTTTGACCATCTCATGTCTTGAGCTCCTTGAGAGATTCTTAGCACATGCTATCTGGTACTTTTAGTTCTCCTTCGATGGCTCTTGATCTGTTTCTAGAGCAATAATGGAAGGTTCCTGAGAGCAAGTGTCGTTGCATGGCTGGCACACATCAGGTAGGAAACAGATGTTTGCTAAATAAGTGAATCATGGTAACTCTATGAAGTATGTGTTATACTAGCATGGGAGCAGTACAACATAATGATCGAGAACTAATGCGCTGTCGATCCAACTGCCTGGGCTGTAGTCCTGATCAAATTCTACCTGGGAAAACACAAGTTGTTCAATGGGTTTGTGCCTCAGCTTCGCCATCTGTAAAATGGGATTAATAATAGTATATACCTCATAGGTCTTTGCCATGATTAAAAGAGATAATGCATATTAATCACTTAGCATGTTCCTTGGCACAACACCTAGCCCACAGTGCATACTCAATAAGGAGCTGGCTATTATGAATCTATTTTGTATAGATAAGAAAATTAGTGCTAAGGAATAAGTTATCCACGATCACTGAGGGAGAAATTGAGAGGTGGGATTGAAGTGGTGGAAAGTTAAGAAGGTTTCAAGATGGTAAAAAGACAACTGAATTGGGAAAAACAAGGATGTGCTGACTGCACAGTGAGAGTCTCAGAGATAGCCCTGTTGGATCTTATCTGTACTAGTGGGGAACATACATAGATAGAGGCCTCTAGAATGCAGTGATCCTGAATGTGCAAGGTTTCGGACTAAAGGATAAGCAGTACAAAAAAAAAGAAGTGTACGTTCTAGAACAGGGTCCAAGGGGATGTTGGCTCAGATAAGGCACACGGGGCTAAAGACAGAGGCCTATAAGGGCTAGAAAGGAATTCAAAAGTATGGCAAGCTGGAGACAGAAGGCAGGAAAAGGGTAGCCTCCATGGGTGAGCCCCTATGAAACAGCTGAACCCAGCAGGCGAGCCCATGACAGAGGAGTGTCTGGAATGAACAGTCAATGCTTTACCCTGGGGAAAGGAGACTACACGTGTGGTGTTTCTCAGTCGTACTTGGTTTGTTCACCCAAGTTATCTTCCCCTTGGGTAAGAATCAGTTGTTTGCTCAGGGTCTGTGATACTTTTACTAGTCCACAAAAATGTTTTCATTTTTCTTCCTTTAAAAATCAGAAGGGGAAAAGGGCAAAATAATGATGAATACAGAAAAATGAATCCATCCTGGATGATATTTACCTTTAGACCAACACAGTCATAAAATGTGATTATCAGTATGGAGGAAAGGGTCCTCGAAGGCAAAAGTCCTTAGCTAAGAGAATGAACTACTTTCCAGACACAGCACAAAAGTCATAATGCAGCCCTGCCAATCATGTGAGCTGGAATCAGTGAACAAGGAAAAAGTTGGGAAGAAATAGAGGAAGTCCAGAACACTAGGGCCCCTATGTTAGGGGAAGAAATCTTTCTCTTTTGGGTGAGGACAAAGAAGGTCCCATATCCTGCCACTCGCTCACCCCCATTCCCGCCCTAGCAACAAAGTAACTCATAGAACACTCTGTGTCCCACCACATTAATTATACCTATGAGACCCATGCACTCATTTTCATGCAACATCAGAGATCACCCAAACACTTTTGCACCTTCATTTGTATCTTTTGCTCAAGTTCCTCCTTTCTTTCAGGCTGTACAATAGCTAGCCCATTGATGGTACCTCAAAATGTTTAAAAAGTGACAGTGTCGATTTCCCCTATATTTTCAGCTCTTGAATCCAAAATTTAGAATGGAATTTCCATACTGCATTCTATAACCCATAATATTAGGATCAATTAAGAACAGCTCTCATCAGTGAAATATTTTAAATGAGTAAGAAAGAAAAGGGGTTATTTCTTCCTTATTTCGCACTGAAGACAGTCCATTGGGATTTACAAATACACTTTATCAAATCCCTCTGAGCAAGTAGTCCAGAGTGTTCCCCCCACAACCCTGCACCATGAGAGAATGAATAAATGAATATCTAACAGAGCACACACAATACCCACTAGATAATCGGCATTCTGAAAGTGTCTGAAGATATCATGTATGATAAACACCAAAGAGTGACCCTGTGCATTTTACCCCTGAATTACTGGTTGGCAGAAATGGCTGAGCAACACATACAGATCTGAGGAGGACACAACAGATAAACTCAGAAAACAGGGTCTGCATGATTAGTAGATGTCAGAAATGATACTTTTCCGTCCCCCGCCCCCTTCTGATTTATGCAGACACAGTTTCTGGTTTCCTTTGTTTTTCAATCCCAATATGTTCCAGCTCCAGTTCTTTACCACAAATGGCCACACTGTTTACTAAAGCCCAGTATGTCAGCTGTTGAAGGAAGAAGGCCACCTCCAGAGGCCCAATTCCCAACCCCTCCAATGGCTCTTAAGGTTCCAGCCTCCTAGGAAGTAAATAAAGATTGCCAAAGGTTGATCTCCAGATCGAGTTTCTGCAAGGCCAGCTGGCAGTGGCCTTGCCATCAGCAGAAGGGGACACTGAGGGACAATCCCCCAATACCCACACTGAAAATATTTAATTTGATCCATGAACACCAGCCCAACTATGAGAATGCTCCTATAAGCAAGGTTTGCTTTAATAGAAACATAAGTATTATGCATTGCAGTCTATTATAAATTGGTTGTAATTTTCTCCTGACACTTTCTGAATTAAACTAGTTAGTATACAAAAAATAATAATAATAATAATAATAAATGCCACAAAGCAAAAAGCAAACTCGGTGTCTGAAGGTTAATGATTGCTCATGAAAGCCACAGAAATAAATTATCTGCCTAGGGACACTGTCACATGATCAGCACAAAAGCTGCAACAGCCAAAAATGTTTATGTAAAGGAAAAAAACACTGTCAGCGTCACAGAACCCTTCCCCCACAGCTAAATTCGAGTCCTGAGCCAGCCAGCTGCTCCTGACTGCTTACATTAAACTAATTTGTGCTGCTACATTGCAGCTGCTTAATTTTTAGTCTGAACTTTATCACCAATAAGTGTTACAATAACAAGCGATATGATGGTATCTCCGAAGAAATATCCATCAGCCCCCAAACAATGACAGCTTCACAAGAGTAGATTGCAGAAAAACAAATTTAAAAGAAGAAAATTACCCCCACACTGCCTCTTTAAAGGGGGGAGGGGCGAACTTTTAGTGGGAAAGGCTTTAAAACGCTGCTTTGTTCTGAAGGCCATTCTGAAATGAAGAAGGGGGATGATTGAAAAGGTTAGCGAGCAGGGGAGGAGTGAACAAGTAAGATGTGCTTTTGCTAAGAGAGGTTGATTTGCAAGGTGAGAGGCTTAGAAGGGAGAAGGCCATTTCGCCAAAACAATGCAAGCCACACTGTTTTTCTTGCTCACTGCACCCCAAAATGTTACGCAAACCCAACTACAGCTTGAGCAGTAATTCCCAAGTTGCTCTAAACATTATTCTTTGGCCAGCCGGGCACAGGAGCTTACAATATTACTTCTTATTCCCCATGTTTTCCTGTTATTTTCCTAGCCCAGTGTAAATGCAGAAACTCTTCTTTGGGCAGAAAAAGACACTGACCTGAACTGCTGTAAATTCCTGCCAAATATGCAGGCACTGTTTTTGCTACATTTTGGAATTTGGCTTAGATCCATATGTCAGGCATTATTTGTACTCGGAACCAGAATAGAGATCTCACAACTTACAAAATAAATGATTAAAAAAGCATTAGGAATGCACTGAAACTTTTCCATTATTAATTAATCTGAATATGACGAATGTTTTTAGTTGAGATATCTCATTACACTCTCCTGTTTACTGCGAGAGGGACAATTCGACTTCACCCTGCTCAGTAATTGCAAAAACAATTCCTTTGAAAGCAGGGGAAGAACACTTATGTCAGCTATTTACAGCATTTTTTAAATTCTGCGGTTTTCGGAATTAAAGTTCAAAGTGAGTGTTACTAATGTTGAGTAATAAAGTAGTTTTTCTGGCGCAAAGATATCCTAAATTTAAAAAGATAATTTAGGGGATAATTTTCTAAGAGTGGGAAGGGGATGAGTCGGGGGAAATATAGACCTACCCTTGTTTTTTCAACTTGACACCTTTGCCCCTCGTGGTCCCAGCCCAGGTCCTAGAAGTGTTTTCTTTTTTCAGATAGCTGGTAAATCGCGCTACAGGACAGACTCAGAATGCCAGGGGGCAGGGCCCTGAAGTTTCCACGGGTTTCTGTCGATGACCCTCGACTATAGCAGGACAATTGTGTTTGTGAGAGTTCTGCACGGGATGATCCCAGAGGATGCAAATGAGGAGTCTGTCACTGGATCCCATCAGAATCGCTCCGACCCTGTGCCAAGTGGGTCACTATTGCACAACACAAGGCGTTCTCTCCACCCAGGGCTCTGTGGGATGCTTCCATCGGCTGACGGCAAGGCTTTAAGACTGCTGGGAACTAAGACAAAAGCTTCCTGGGGCCTGGAGGTGTGGCAGGGTGTAACTTGAATGAGGGCAACTTTTTAAAAGTCACCTAACTATAGGCAGGCAGAGGATTCAAGATGGAAGGACAACGGAAGGGAGGATCCCTGACAGGCAACGCTTTTCTTAATGTCAAAATTGGCAGCTTCATTTGGCTGCTTTTGAACAGACTAAAAGATCTTCTTGCAGTCAGAGGCCAGATCCTGTCAAAACTTCCATTGTGAAATGAGGGATTAATTTGATGGAATGTATCAGTCTACCTTAGCTATCTGTTTTTTCAGACCTGGACTAAACAGGTCTAACTGGGACACTTGAAGGATTATGAGTAAGTTCACGCAATTGGTGGGAAAGGCAGGTATAAAGATCTGGGTGCTGGTGTGTATGTTTGAACACAAGCAGAGGTAGAGAGCATACATTTGAGTACAGCAGAAGCAGAAGGTATAATGATATTCTCTCTCATGAAAGCCTCACGATGACAGAAAGAATTTGCTACCAGCCAGAAATGATCTCACAGAGTTGAGCAGTTTGAATTAGCCGTTTTTTTAAAAAATCTCTAGAACAAATTCTTTTCGATGTAGTGTTTTCCATACTTGTAGGCTCTGCAAATCTTGAATTAGGATCATAATTCAGGAACATGGTTATTTTCCCCTTTGTGAGCTCCGTCAACAGCAAGGCCCTGTAGTCACAGGTTTCCTCGACATGGCTCTGAACCTCACTTTGCTTTTTAGCTAGAAATTATGCCTTCTGGCTTCTAATTGTCAGAAAAGTGGAAACAGTTAATGAGGTATATTGTAATTTCCAATTCACAGCATTAAAACGCTTATATTTATAGGCTCGAAATGTATCATTTTTCACAAAGACAGTGTGTAAAGTAATATATAAAGGAGTACAAATTTTGTTTTGTACTTTTGTCACCATGTGAGAGCATAGGCCAATATAAAGTGACAAAAGTCAGATATATAACTATTCTTTCTTAGTTTATAAATGACAAATAACATCCAAAATTAAAATCACTGTTACTATCAATATTTCATATAAGTAGATTATAAAATATTTTCCTACTAAGGTCGACTATGGTTTTATAGATCATCAAAAGAGATGATGTACATAAAAGTGTTTTGCAAACTGTGAATGCTATTTAAACATAAGAAATATTAATATTATTAAATTTGTCTTTAAATTTTAACTATAATCAATTTTAACTTTTATTTCCAACATAGGTAAAGAAAGGTATATTTATCAGGCAGAATATTCCAGGAAACAGGAGTAAAAGACAAGGGTCTTATCACAATTCTATATTCAACTAGAATTTATTATGTGTTTACTATGTGCACACTGAAGGGGCTATACTGATGTCATGTGACTTAAGAGACATTTTTAATTTCTTCCCATTCAAAATATGTATCCTCACCAATGTAAAACTTCCCCTCATTCAAATATCAAGAGGTTAGACAACAAAACAAGAAGTCAGTAACTCTCAAATCCCTGAATTGGCATGCAACTTGTCCATAGTCAGAGCAGACCTGTCCATTAGGCACATTTGGCTCCATTTATAGAGTCCACAATACTTTTAGATACCCATAAAAACATTTTAATTCCTATTAAAATCATAAAAAATGGAGAACGTTTAAGTCAAAGAATGTTTTAATATATATTAATACATTCATCTTTGTAACAGCATAATCATAAAATGTAATTTTTAATATTTTTTTAATGGAAGAAAGAGCTCATGAAGGCAAAACATGCCTGTATAATTTTCCTCTTGCTGTTATGACAAATTATAACAAATTTGATGACATTATTATCTTATCTGGTGATCAGAAGTCTAAAACTGGTCTTATAGAGCTAGAATCAAAGTGTCACAGGATTGCTTATCCCCTACAGAGAGGAAGAATCAAGGGCCCTACATCCTGTTAGGGCATGGCGAGAGCCATGTTTAAGTTCAAGGCCAGATCTTACTGGGAACCTCTGGTACTGTATTGTTTGTAGAAGGAGTATGAGGTATCCCTCTCACCTTCTACCCATGAATACACACTGATGCCATTCAGCTCATTCACTTTAGAATAAACTCTCTCAAGCCAATGCTAATAGCCACAGGCAAATAGAACAAGGTTGTCACGATACCTCCACTCAGTTAATTGGAAGGTTTCTATAGACAAATTTTTGTTTCAAACCTCGTTCTCTGAGGTGACAGACAAATGATTTTAAGATGACCATTCGGAATCTGGTGGACACATTTTCAGGATTGGGATTATAATTACAAAAAGAATGTTGATGGCACCTATTCCTGGCAGTTTAACAGACAGGATAGTGATGTTTATGAAAACAAACTTAAGTGCAGCCATGATCCAGCAGATTTCATCCCACTGGGGAAGATTATTGAGCCAACAGGACCCCTACTTTCTTTACTACAAGGGATGTTTCTCTCCATGATAATATGTTGGCTCACACTATTTTCTCTTTACAATCCCAGAAAAAGCCCCAGAGATGCCAAGTCCTTACATATTTCATGCGTGACACAGAGATACACAATTGTAGTCTCCAGTTTAAACTAAACAATGTTCTGGGAAACTTTTGTGATTGAGGTTCTAATTTCAACTCCCTTGTAATCCATTCCTCTGTATTCCCACTTATAAAATGGATATAGTAATAATAAACCAAGTCATGAAATTATTTATGGGAATAAACACTAATGGGATTGTATAGCGCTTTACACATATAAAATTCTAAATAGTCCAAGCAATAAAAATTAACATTTCCCAGTGACATCTCCGTGAAAACCACTTTCTTCTGAATAAGTAAAAACTTTCCACAGAATGCGTAACCTACCATACTATACAGATAGACAGGAAATGTAAACCTGATAGAAAATAGAGAAATGTAGCTAAATCTGAATCTAAAAATTGGAATTTTATCACAATCTCAATACATCCACCAGTCTTTCGTTGTTGTTGTTACTTCATATTGTTTTGTTTTCGATCATGAAAAAAAAAAAAACATAGAAAACTGTTTTACAGAAAGGTCTACCAAATACTTTCTGAATCTTTTGGTGAAAGATTAGGTTTTCAAAATGCCCCTCCAAGAGAAAAACTCTTTGAAGTATTTTTACTGTCATTTGATCATTGGAGATTTTGATTATTCGAATTATTTTAAAATGTCTTTGTTCTCTAAAGTCTGGTAATAAGAAATATAATTGTGGGGGACAGATTGATAAGTAAGAGAAAACTAACAAATAACAATGTAAAATACGTGTGGAATTCCTAATTGAGGACGACTGAATGGGGAGAGGGTGGTTAAAATGAAAGTTAACAATTGAAATTTGCCACAGTTTTATTTTTAAGGAAGAAAATAATTCTCTACCACTGATGCGTAATTTGTACAAGGACAAGTTTTTTAAAAAGTGAAAGAGCAAAGTCAGGAAGGTCGGGGTGTTAAGTGGGAGTTCTGCAAAGAAATTATGTAATAATACTTTGGAAAGAAAACCTAGGTGAAACTAGAATAATGACATCCCGAACACTGTTTGGCCACAAACAGTAAAACTTTCTCCCTTTGTAATGTCTCTCACTTCATTTCTGCAAGATAGGATGGGACACAGAGCGAACTCTGAACATCAAAGAACTACATCCAACCTGCACCAGCAAAGAGGAAAGAAACCATGAACATGGGATGTTATCTTATTCCAAAATATTTGTTAACTGTCCCTAGATTTTTTTCTTCTATTTTGCTTCTGTACTTGCCCAACTGTGCTAGGGTGTTATGCTATGTTAGACATGAGTTAACAGGTCTCTTACACACACACACACGCACATTTCCACATTCCAATGAGACCTATTATATTCTTTTCCTCCCTACCCTCCCCTGACCCCCACCTTGCCACTCTCTCCTTCTCCACCCACACAGTGCCCTCTCCCTCCACTTATTATTCCTTGTTATTTAACACTTCCCGATGACTGAATGTTTCCAAGGCCACGCAAAACCCACAGGACTGAGAATGGTTTCCTACCACGTGACTTGGTTGATTCTGCAAAATGAAATTGCTGCAGACAGATAGCGGGTAAAAGGGAACAAATGGCAAGGAAAAGGAAGAGCTTTGACTCAGCTGATAATTAAGTGAGTGGTAGAAATAGACCACAAGAGATCTTGCATCTCTTGCTGTTCACCCTGAGATTTGCAGACCAGCAGCATCAGCTGGGATCTTGTCAGAAATTCAAAACTCTGGGCGCACTCTGAATCAGACCTACTGAACCAGAATCTGCATTTTAGCAAAATCCCTAGATAAATCAGAGGCATGTTAAGGACAGAGAAACACTTTACTGCATCAGTCTCCTAACGACTGGGAAACTAAAGAAAGTTGTCAATAATTTAAATATTTATATCCAATAGGGGAAAAATTATAACTTCCCTTAATAACGTATTTCAAGAACTTATAGCCTTAGGAATCAAGATACAATTACACAGCTCCTCAGTCCTTCTTTTATTACCTTTCTCATAATTTACTAGGATTTTCTTTGCTCTACACGCAGATTCTCTTTCTCCCAGTATTTTCATGTCAATGTAAGAAAACTACTATCTAAAATGTGGGCTTTGGACAGAAACCTAAGGCCTGCATACCCTCTACCCAGCCAGATGTTTGATGCTATATTGGGCACTCCGACCTCCACAACCCAATGAAACGTACTCATGGAGCAAGGAAGAGTCAGAGTCGTGTTACCCTTCCCCAAGCATTTTCACTCGACTCAAAAAAAAATTACTGAATACATAGTATTTGATAAAGGAGATGGACATTTATTTTTTTCCATTTTACGCTAAGAAGTTAGACTTGAGGACATTCAGGAACCCCTATATCATGTCTCACAGGTATCAATTCTCTTCATAAGGCCAGTCCTGCACTCACTACAGATGAGAAGGGTGGGTTTGTTTTTGTTTTTTTTTGGCGGGGTGGGGGGAGTTCTTTCTTCTTTTTTTTTTTTTGACATCACCTGGGGTTTTATTGGAAAATGCCTTCTAAAACATAGAAGTGATTGAAAATAACAAGTGAATGATCAAGGCGGAGTTGTGCAGTCACCTTAAAAACGGGGAGAACTGCTCTATGGAAAGAACAATCAATACGAAGAGGGGTTCATTGCCATGGAAACCTATTAAAAGAAGAGTCCCAGAGGCAACTAGTGGCAGTGCCCATCTACGCACTCTGGTGAAGGCACTCTCCATGATCAGAATCTGAGTTTGAGCATTTCCTGTCCCACTAAAAATTCTTCCTTATGGTGGAAATGGATGTAGAACATGTAACCACAGACTATTTCTGGTCCCATTTATGAGGTCATTTCTATTATGGCTTGGATGTTTTAAGCTAACTTAACTTGATCTTGCTACTCAATCAATTTATCTAAATTCTACTTTTCAGATTCCACCCTACAGGAAAAAAAAATGAATAAAGATTTGACTTTCCTTAAAGCATGATTACAGCAAGGAAAAGTCTAATTAATCATGTGAATTCCTCTATTCTGGTTCTTAATACCATAACTTCTCACGATGAATGAATTACAAATTACAAATCAATCTAAAACCTGAGATAATGTCAGTCTCCCCTTGAGAAAGAGACACTCAGTCAAGATGATGACAAATCATCTTTCTGGGCCTACAAGCCTCGGAGCTAAAGACAGACCATGGCAACTTTATCAAGGCCCAAATGGCTGTTCTAGTAGGATCTAGTAAGCTTGTCAAGTAAGAGACAGTTCTGGGCCCTTATCCTCTGGTAACTACATGATTGTCAACATGGGATTATAATTGATCACTAAGGTCTGTAATCCATGAAACTTCTAGAACTCTTAAAAATATTTGTTCCTTGTATGGTGCTGGGAATGCCATGGGGATATCAAAAGACAATTATAAAGCCATCAAGGAGGGGTCATCTATCTATTTTTCAACAAATATTTTCTGGTGTTTCTCCCATGTGCCTGGCACTGTGAGTAATGCTGGGAACACTTTGAATCAGGAAATAGACTAACAAGAATCTACAGTGTGATGTGTTAGTGCCATAATAAAAGAATGTAAGAAATACACAGCAGAAGAGGTGTGTATTCCTGAGGGGTCAGGGCAGGGTTCTAAATGAAAGTTGTATTTAAGCTGAGACTGGAAGGGTAAGAAAGATTTGGCCAAGTAAGGGATTTGGAGAGAGAACCTGACTTGTTCTGCAAAATAAAATGGCTGAAGCTATAAAGCAGTTAACACTGAATGAATGGCAAGGAGAAGGAACGACTATGACTTTCGGGAACTAAGGATAAGAATAGATCTCATAGCCTTGCTACTGAAGCGTGCTCTGTGGAGCAGCAGCAGCAGCTGAGCTCTTATTAGAAATACAGAATCTCAGGTCCCATCTGAATCAGATCTTCTGAATCAGATTCCACATTTGGACATGTTTGGAGAACTGTACGTATTTCCGTAGTAGGAAGTGAGCCTAAAAAGTAGTGCAGGGCTAGTTCACAAAGGGTCATATTTACCATACAAAAGAGTAACTTTAAGAACTTGAGACTGGAGAAATACTGGATTTGCATATTCAATGTGTCTCTAATTGTAAGATGGAGAATGGATTGGATCTGAGTTCACGAGTTCTAGCCAAAAAAAAAAAAAAAAATCTAAATTAAGGAGGAGCAGTGGAAGAGAGAGAAACATTGAAAAGCTTTGAAGAAGCAAACAAAACAAGAACTAATGAGTGATGCACCTGAGAAGTGTGGTTCCCAAGTTCATGACTTGGATACCTAATTGGATGATGATGATGCTGTTCACATAGATGAAGACAATGAGAAGGAAAGTAGTTATGAGGGGTCCAAACAATCTCCTCCAGACATATGGAATATGAGGAGTTTAGGGCACAAGAATACAGAAATATCTACTAGGAATTGTATATTTGAACCTGAGTTACGGAGAAATACAGAAATATGGGTTTAGAAGTTATCAACAAAGGGAATTACTGACACAAGAACAGAGAGATTATTTTCCAAGGAAGTTATGTAGAGTGAGAAGCCAATCCTTCACCTGCTTATTTCTCCACAAAGTCTTCTCCTCCTAGTCCCACCACAAAATTTCTAGGGCATTGTTGCTGTTACTGGTGATGAGCAAGGTCTGGGTTCTGAAAGTTTTTGTAACACCCCTAATTATCTCTAAAACATTTCTGTCCAAAACCCCACTTCATTATAGTTCTACCTTGAATTGGATAATTTTACATGTCTGATTTTTAAATGCATACTAATAATTTCTGAAAATTAACATGTTTCCCATTTTAAGAAGTACATGGGCATTTTACAAGATTGTTTACCTAGTGTCTAAATTTAGAACCATACACCAAAGGATATGTAAGTCCCTGGCAATTTACAACACCACAGCCCACCAATAACAAGCATTCTTGGGGAACAGATGAATTTTGTGTTGATTCTCCTACTACAGTACTAGATGGAAAGCTACCAGGAATCCCTCAATAAAAGGCTTGTTAAAACCAGGAATGAAGTGATACGAAGTATGGGATTATCTTTAAAATAATCCAGTGGAGTTCAAGGAGAGAGGAAAGGGAATATATATATGAAAACAAGACTGATTGTGAGTAGGTAAAGTTGAGTGAGTAGTATTTGGAGTTACTCTTGAATATGCTTAAAACTTCCATAATAAAAAGTTTTTGTAAAAAATACAAGTAATGACAATCAAAACTTGGACTGAACTTCTTGCTCTAGGCCAGTCAGATTTCCAAGGACAGAGCAGGACACAAAGTAAATAACAGTTTTATCTTTGGATTTGCCAATAGTTTCAAACTATCTCTCTTTGCTTAAGGCATTTTTGTCATTCCAATTAATCCAACATCATTCAACACATTCATTAACATTATACTTACTACATCTTCCAAATCATAATTAATAGAAATAAGACCAAGTATTTTATGGTGATATAAATCACTGGAATAATCTTCTCAATTATATAGTTGATGAAAGCAATAAATGATAATAATTCTGCAAATTTACCTCAAGATGATCCTCAAAAGATCCATAAGGTGCATTCATTTAATTTAAATTCCTACATAGCACATTGAAATATCTCCAATATTTCAAAAGCCAAAGATAAAAAGAGAAAATATAATGGTAGTTATGTTTAATTTGGCTTTTAATTTGGGGCAGGGGGAGATTTTTCATGAGATATGCTTATAAATATAGGCTCGAAGTCTTTCTCTTAGTTTACCATTTAGAAACAAATCAGAAAAAAAAATATTTCTTAAAACACTGAATTTTTTGTCACAATTACAAAAATTCCTAACATCAAGTAAGCAAAAAAAAGAAAACAATGTGTTTATTTTCGATGCCATATACACCATTAAAATAATATAGAAATAGAGAATCAATAAAGTGATTGGCAATGTTATCTATTACTGTAAATAGGATTCTTATAGGATTATATAGGATTATATAGTTGATGAAAGCAATAAATGATAATAATTCTGCAAATTTACCTCAAGATGATCCTCAAAAGATCCATAAGGTGCATTCATTTAATTTAAATTCCTAAAAAGTTGTGAAATAATTGATGCTGTTCTTCAATTCACACCGATATTCTTACCCAAATATACCTGATATATGTTGTATAAAATAATTAATATGATTAAATATACCTAAAAAATTTTGTCTAGAACTTGACTATTACATGAGTAGAATATTTTTTCCCATCATTATACCATTCTTTCAGGTCATTTGCCTGTTTGCTTTTAGAACCAATCCTGATTCTTCCCTCAATCTACACTATTCCAGGGGGCAAACTCAGTAAACTACAATTCCCAGAGTCCCTTTCAAACTGACTTCCTGTTAGGTTTAATCAATGGGAGATTCGAGGGTGGGGAGCAAAGAGAAGCCAGAGTATTTTTCCCCCTTTTTCTACTTTGAGTAGTGACTTTGTCTCTTAAGTAGACCACTTTCATCAGAGAGCCTCACCCTTTACAGTTCTAGACCCCAATGGATCGCCCCTCTCTTTGAGACTCTGGGCAGTCCCAGTTCCTACCCAGTGCTGCTGGCCACAGGGCTCAGATAACACTACTTTCTGCCTTGACTCCTCCAGCTCTAAACGTCATAGAGGTTTCCTGCTATTGCTAATCTCTGGGTTGCCTTCCTTCCTCGGTCTGACTTTTAAGCTTTCCCAACACCTTTGTAATTATTTCTCCATAAGAAATGTGTTCACTGAAATATACCTGGTATAGGCTCTGTTTTTCTGACTGGACCCTGACTAATATACTCTTCATCTATAATTTTGCAATTTTATAGTCTTTTTTCTAATGTCATTATGTGTATTGGCATAATTTTTACCCTTGCAAAATGATTCTATTTGTTGTTTATGATCAACTGCTTCCTAAATAGTTACAAGTATTCTTACCAGCAATTCTATTATTTTGCTGCATACTGATGAAAGATTGTTTCCAGACATTTGGAACAGATTTTTATTTTTTTAAGTGATATCAATGTTGTTCTATTTTGCCCAGAAGGTCACTCTGTAATAATATGTAATAATAATTACATATTAATTTTGTACCACATATGGAATACGAAAAATAGATTTTTAAAATATGAGCCCTCTCTGAAAAAAAGACTTACTACCTTTCTATAGAACATTGAACTTATTGATTGAAAAAGACTATAGAATATTAGCAATACATGTTTGTATTACAACATAAGTATCTACAGATACCTTTACTTATTTGTAGAATAGGTGCATTCCTAAAAAGTTAAATGTAAATCAAGCCAAATATCATTGTTAAATAATGTAAAATGTAAACAATATAAAGGTTAATAAAATAAAAATCCACCATTCTACCTACTTTCCCCTTCAATTCTCTCCCAGCTTTGCTAATTATATTCCCCAGAGGTAGGTATTGTTAAAATTTGTTGTGTATTCTTCCAGATACTGTTCAATACATATATTAATTAATTCAATTATTCAACAACTATTTATAAGCATCTATGACAGGCCAGGAACTTTGTAGGCACAGGAGATATAGCAGTGGACAAAAGAGACCAAGCTATTACATGAAGCATATATTCCAATGGGGAGATAATGACAAACAAATAAACACATGAACACATAGCATGCAGGTGGTAATAGAGGCCAAGAAGGAAAGCGAACAGGGAAGAGGGAAGCAGCAATCTTTCCACTTTAGTGTCTTCTCAAGAGCATGTTGTTCTACAGATTTTAGGGGGTTATCTTTCCATACAAATGATTAAATGGTTGACAACCACACCTTTCTTAGAGTAGGAAGACAATCTAGACAATCTCTTGAGTTTCCTTTCTGCCCTATCATTTTGCTATCAACAACTTCACAATTAACCACATAATTTACAACTCTATTTTAACAATTTCTTCAAAATTTAATATTTATGAAATTCTAACAGTTTCATGGTCCTTCTCCCCTCATTCACTTTCTGTTCTAACAAACAGATTCTTTCTCTGTTCCCTGGGCCACCAGCCACATAAATTACTGACTTAGGTCACATAGACATTCAAGGTAGAAATAAATCAATAATATGTTTATGCTGGAAAAGTAAAGCAACTTGTTTGACAGTTTCACAACACCCTTCTTGATTCTCAGGGTACCTGACACACCCAGAACTTCCTGCAGAAACTTCCTGATACATCAACTGTTAAGCATCACCACAGCCTGGTCATAAATTTCTAGACTGGATTCAGCTCCTGAGTCAAGAGCAAGTGGTTTAAGACTGGCCATGAGCTCATGAGGGACCAATACCAAACCTCTGTCCTAAACCAGGTGCCTTAAACCAGGTCCCATTGGATACTATCTCATGAGGAATGTAAACTGATGCTTACAACTATGTCAGCAAACATAGAGCACTATGGAAACAAATGTGAAGAAGGTATCATGAAGCAATGGAAACAGGGTATAATAAGAAGGGATGTGTAATCAAGAATAAACATGGAGAGAGAATTGAATGATGGAGAAAAAGAAGGCAGAGGCGTGCTGCCTCCAGAACAGTCTCTTCTAAGAGATGTTGCTGACTCACCAGGTATCCTGCTAGCCTCCTTGGAGTATCACTATATCACAAATGCCAGGAACTTTCTGGTCTGTGTGTAAACTAAAATAGTCTTGGCTCCTCCTTACTTCTCCAGGGTTTATCCTTACTTAAAACCCTATTAACTGAAGTCATCTCATAGCAATAAAGCAGGATTAAAACTGCATTTAAGGAAGTTTGCCAACATAATTTATACAACAAGAAGACACTCTCTGCCTGACTAGTGAGGTCAATTATCAATAACACATTCCAAAGGTTCAACAAACGCAGAGAATTTTGGAAAACATCAATGACATGGCCCATAGGGACATTATGACCCAAGGAAAGTGAAATACATAAATACTAATTCCCTAGATAAAGTTTTACAGGAAATTTAACACAAAGAATTACATCATTGCAATACAGTCATGATGAAAGGCACAGACTCTAGACCTACACTTCCAGGGTTCAGTTCCCAGTTCCCCAAATTAAAAACTGTTTAACCCTGAGTAAATCACTTTCATCTTTCTACGCCTCAAATTTTTCACTCATAAAATGGAAATATTAATAGTTTATCTGTCACAGAATAATGAAGATTAAATGAGTTAATATATGTAAAATGTTTACTATTATTATTTGTAGCTTACAATAGTGGAAAAGATTGAGTATACGAACATTGAGAATAATAAAAAGAAAAAAATTATTGCAATTATATATTTATCTTTTATACTTGCACTACTATTTTAAGGTACATAAAGTCTTCCCCACAAGGCTGTAAGATCTGGGAATTCAGAGACCATGTTTAGATTGCATATCATTGTCTCCTGGCAATTATCACAGTTTCTAGCACATAATAGATACTCAAAAATATTTGTAAATTAATAAATGGATACTCTAAGCCCATATTTATATCCTATTAGCAACACACCCAATTAATAGTAAGTGTTGCCCCATTATTTCATCTTTCCAGTATAGGTTTTATCTATTTACCTTGCTGTTTCATTGATCTGATATGTAAGTTTTCTCAGTAATAGTGTAAGGGGATTCCAGTTTGCTGTGACCTTCTTACTTGACAAAGCATTTCTCTCACTTAGAATTTTTTTCTATGTATTCTTTAAGTTCAAACAATTTATTGCATCTATTCTTCATTCTGGATTCTGCCAAAAACAGAGTATGGAAACACTGAAACACTCAGTACCCACCTACTCACCCTCCACACCCCCATAGATGGCCCCTGAATCTGATCTAATTAATTCACCATGACCTGCATGTGCATGAGAGTAGTGCTGGAATTTCTCATGGCAACCTAAGATCTTTTTTTGCCACATTCTTTGCCCTGACTCTAAGAGGAAGCTAACCATCTCTCCTCTGGCCTGTGCCACAGATGTCTTCCACACTAATACCATCTGTGATCCTGATGGAAATGATAGTTAAAATTTGTTGCATCTGTTATTGGACCTATCTTTGTAGTAAGAGTAATGAAATTTGTCTTCCAAACTAATTCATCTTTATGCATAGGATTCAGAATAACCTGTGGTTAAAGCACTAAAAGTAGAAATAACTGGGAGATACAAAATGTGGAGAGAAGTTCTTTTTCAATGAAGAAACATGACAGTTTTGAAAAATATCAGTCCCAAGAACTACATATAATCTATGCTAGCAGAGAATAAAATTATGAAAAGATAGCTTTTTATCAGTAAAACTGAAACTGGAAAAGAGTAGAGCATTCAATAACCTGAAATTTGCTCTTTCTAAAGCACCATTTTTACAGAAGAATTGGGAGGAGGTTATTGTTTTATTATTTTAATTATTTGTGAACTTATAAGGTAAAGAGCAGGAACAAAAAATGAGTGCTGTTAAAATATATCTAGAAGAGTCAAATTTATTTTCTAAAGGAACATAAAAATGAGAATTCTATCACTCAAAATTGCAGATGTTTAATTTGTATATTAAGTGGTAATTTTTAAGATTTTCAAATAATGTATTTCATATTGATTAAATGAGATATTGGGAGTTTTCAAATGGCAAAAAAAAATGTTTAATAGTCTTGATGTTTTGGTATTTATCAAAAATATATTCTTGTAATTTCTTGTTTCTCATTATTATATTGATGATAAACTTATAGCCCTAGAAGAAAACTTAATTACATTTTATTTAGTTATATATCCTGCTTTTATAGATAAGAACTCTCTTCTGGTTTTCCAGTGGCTCACATGTGCCACAGTGAGTTGGACTCAAACCCCCTTTCCCCACTTTTCATCCAGGCTCTTATGAGTCTACCCAGGACTCCACAGGGGACAGACATTTTAACCAGTTATCCAGCAAACCCTGGGGAAACTATCTGAGGATGGACTATCCAAAGTACAGGTGCATCATCATCATCATAACTTAATTGTGAATATTTATTCTGGCATAAGGGATAAAATAATATTTGCTTTCAGCAAAAATAAAAAAATTTGCAAAACAAAGACAAGTGATAACTAACATTTTGTTGTTATGAAAAACTATAAAGATTACTGAATAAAACATTCTTAGGGCCATTTCACATAGAAGAATCAAAAGTTCTATCTTGAAGAATAAAACCAAACCAAAAATTAAATGCTATTCCAAAGAAACACATTTTGAGTCCTACCCCACTCTATTGGTTGCATCAGGTTCTCAAGTAGGATTAAAATTTAATTTAAAGAAGTTTACCAGCATAACTTATACAATAACATGACCATCTATGGAAAGGAACATAGCTCTGGGATTAGATGTTTGGATTCCAATCTAGGCTCTATCATTTCGTAGATTGCACTTGAAGCAATGTACTCACTCTATCTCAGTGCCTGTTTTCTCATATGGGAAAAGACGAATAACAATAATGACAATCTTAAAGGATCGTTATGTGAATTAAAAAGTTAGCCTATAAAGTTCTTAGAATTGCCTGGGTACATAGTAAGTACTCAATAAATATTAGATCACTATTATTGTTGTTATTATTATCAGTGCTAGGTTAGTAGGTCATCAAGAACAAATATCCATGGAATGTGAGTGCTTTAGAAGACACTGTGAGATGTTGCAAAGGAATAATATGATTCCTTAAGAAGATTATGATGCAGTAGAATAAGAAGGAAAGATGCAAACATAAGTGATAATAACAAAAATATTGATGGTATAATAAAATCTACCTAGATTAAGTGAAGTAATGTAAACAAATGTCACGCATGTTAATTATTATTATAATTGTCCTACTACTACCCATTAATGATCAATAAATTAGTAAATTATGCCCATGTTGATACTTTCACTCTCAACATAATAGTTTTTTAAACAGATGGCAACAAAATTCTTAAGGAAGTCTTATTCAAAAAACATTTTTTAATAGCCACTATTAAATACTTAGCATAAAAAGTTAAATCTATCTCAAAACAGCAGCTAACATGATATATATCTACAAAACATTGGAGATAATTTCCTTAAATACAGATGTCAGAATTATTAATCTTGTTCTTGACATTCAAGTCAATGTAATAAGACATGAAATGGAAAGAAAAGGTGTTAGATAGCTAGTCAAACATGAGTGACAGGAGGAACAAAGGAATAGGGTCCCAGCCCAGAGACGGCCCAAAGAACATCCCTCCTGCATCCCCAGAGACAAAGGACAAGAGGGTCATAATCTTAGCTGGCTTAATCCGGCTATAGACACCTGCACAGAAGGTACTACCCTAATTTGCTTACAATTTAAGCTTCATCATAATACTGTTTATGCCTAGAAATTCATGAATCTAATTATAACAGACTGAATTCTGGGTAAGCAACTGCGCACGAGGCAAGTGTCAATCAAAATGATCTCACTTGCCAATCACTTAAGAACTCCTTGGTAACTACCCATGACAGCCCCTAAATATAACTGTAGACCTCTCCTTTCCCCAGGGTTACCACTCTCCATCTTCCCTGGCTGAAATCAGTACCCGCCCCCAAGGGGTATGTATTCTTGTTTCCACGAGGTTAGCCTGTTTTCGGCTTGACTCATCTTCTACTTTATAACATGCTTTTAATAAATAAATATTTCTCATAGTCAGCGAATTCAAATTCATTTCCTCATCAGTGATAAGAACTTAGAGTGTGTGTATTACCAGAACTCCAATCGCTGTAACAGTAGCAAAAGTATAGCTATTCTCATTTGCTGACGGCACTGTGATCTACTAAAAATATCCAAGGAACAAACTGAAAACTAACATATCTAATAAGAAAATATATTAATATGGTTGAAGATAAAGTAAATACAAAAACTCAGTAATTTTCTTAAAAAATGACATTAATTGCAAATGTAAGGATAAAATTTTTTTTCACAATTGTAATGAAAAATGTTAAACATGTAGAAGTAACTTAGAAAAGGGTAGAACCTCTGCATTCCTCCCCACCCCTGGAAAACTAAAACATTTTACCTAGAGACAAAAGAAAATTTGAATAAAGTATATAGACCATATTCTTAGATGCAAAACCAAATATTATAAAAATGCTTACTTTTCATGGATTTATAATTTTCAGTCGATTATAATAAAAGTATTAGTAAAATGTTCTAAAATTTGGCAAGTTAAATGCAATATCCTCTGGGAGGATGGCTGAAGGATAAAGTCAGATTTTATTTGAATGTAAGAAAATAAGAAAACATCTCATATATCCAAGCTTATGGAGTAAGGGTCATGCACATACATATGCGTAGGATAAGTTTATAAGGAAATTACTTTTAAAATGTTCATCTCTGGATGATGAGATTATGGATAGATTTAATTTTCTTGTTGTTCTTTTGTATTTGCCAAAATCTTTACAATAACTATTTATTGATTTTAGAATCAGAAGAAATATATACATTGCTAAGAGAAAAGAAAGAATGGAAGAATAAAGAAATAACTTGGGCTTTGGAAGCAAGAACGAACTCCAACAAAAATGATAATTTTGTCACGCTCAATAAAAACTGACTCAATATAGTAAAAAGCCATTTGCAAGGCCTGTAAGCATACACTTATTATTAAATCCTCTGCTGAGACTAGGCAACCATACAGGTATAATCTATTAACTTGTTAATTATTGGCAAAAAAAAAAAAAAATTAATGCCACATATCTAGATTTGGCATTCAAGAAGAAGAAAAGGGACTACCCATGAGAAAAACCTAGAAATTTTCCCAAACTGAAGATGCCTTTCGAGGAGAACAATATAGGTGATTGGGCCAGGAAAGTACTGGCAGAGAAATGAGATGTAAAGTGGCTGCCAAAGAGGACAAATAGATTTTGTGGATTCTGTCCTGGCCCTGGGTCAAGATCACCAAGGCTACTTACTGAATTTGGTTCCACTCTTCAAGGATTGAAGGAAGTCTCCTGTGAACTCAGCACACTATTAAATGCTGTGATGGTCACAAAAGCAGTGTAAAACATGGCCCTTCATCTCCAGACCATTCAATCTGGCTATGGGGGCAAGATAACATATGAACAACATGAAAATAAGACAAAAGAATAAAAGAATTAAGAGCCTATATGAGAAGGATAAAATTTAGAGACCAGAGTAGAAGGGAGAATGTTCATATCCCAGGAAACATGTTGTGACTTGTAAGTTCATCCTTGTATTCTCCATTTCCTCTTTTATGTTACACAAGATTCACAAATCCCATGAAGCAGCCAGTCTCCAGACTGTAGTCAATCCTTAAAAATTTAACCCACCTCTTAAACAATAGCTTCTTTTGGAATCACGTTTTTAAAATCATATCAAGGCTTAATGCATACCACTTTCCTATGACAAAACTCTTACTTTTCCTAAATTTGCGAAGCTGATATGCCAAGATGTTTTCCACTAAAGCCAATTTATCCAAGCTGTGATAATGTAAGAGACTTGAGAGAAACCTTGTTTTAAACAGCTTTGAATTAGATACAAAAAACCAATGTGGGCAACGATCCAGCAGGAGAGTATGCTTTTTACATAGATTACTCTTGAGATCGATGTCAACATCAGATTGCATCAAAAATTTCAAAGGGAATTGGATTATTCAGTTTTCTTTGATTGGAATTCAGAGGCAAATGGAATTCAGGGTGAGATCTAAAAAGATAAGGCCTTTCCTTTTGAAGGGATACTAAGGTCTTAAAGTGGTCAGAGATCACTCCAGTGGAGAGGGGTTCAGATTACAGAAGGAATTCAGCCTCACACACAGAACAACATTGGCTCCCACAGGTAAACATGGCACAGCAATCATAGTAGGATGACAATAAAATCACAAAACATCTCACTACAACACATTCTTCACCGTGTCATATGGGAAGGAGGAGATCAATAGGAATTGGTGCATTATTTTACAGGGAATTAATTTAATCATCCAGGATATTTCTAGCACACTATGAAATTGAACTTAGAGTTAGGAGTTAAGCATTTCCTGGCTGAAAATGCTTGGTCCCACATCTGTCCTTGTGTCAAGTAATAACACTGATCATAAAATCCACTCAAAGTGTGTTTTAGCTTTTTTGGTATAATTTCTTTGACAACTGTTAAATGTTAAAGAGCTCTGTGAAAAGCATTTTCTTAACTATTCTAATGGCTCTTGATTCATTTATGGAATGAATAGAAATTTCCTGAAAGCTTAAAATTGAAATTATATACTAACATCTTTTCTCAGGTGTTAATTCTCACTCTTCCTGGATATGGGCCTACTCATAAGTGGACAACCTATTTGAAATTCTTATAGGCCAAAATCATGCAGATTTGATATTGCCATCCTGAACTTTTTACCGTTAATTATTCTGATTAGTAAATATGAGTGGACCTCAGTGTGCTTATATAATAAATTTTATCTGCAATTCATGGTAATTTAAGCCTCAATTCTAAATGGATGAAAACAAATCATAAAGCTATGCCTATATGATTGAAATAGCCAGATCTCATCAGCTCTGCTATTTCAACCACCTTCAACTGATGTATCATGTTGATAAAGCCAAAAGTACCATGCCACAGAAAAGTTGATGGTCACAGAGAGATACTTAAATCCATACACCAGAATTTACAACTCTCCCCACTGGTCCATTCTTCACTCTTCTATGTCATTGGAATATTTGATCTCTCTGAAATACCTTTCTCTTCTTTGCCCGGCTAATCCCTTTAGGAACCACCACATCCAGGATGTCTTCTCTGATTTGAGTTACAGAGATCAGGCTTCCAATACGTTCGTTACATGAAGCGCCTGAAGCAAACACTTCTGAGAAAACAGACAACCTGGATTTAGATCCTGGCTTGGTCATCTGCTAGTTGTGTGGGCCTACCCATATACTCTCTCAACTTTCATTTCCTCCTATGAAAAATGGGGTTATGACAGTGCTTGCCTCATAGGGCTGATGTGAGAATTAAGGAAGGCTGTTTCTACAAATAGTAGAGAGGAACCTGGCACACAGCAGCATTTGATAAAGATTAGCCCATGGAACCCTCATACATTGTTGGTTGGATTGCAAATTGGTACAGCCACTATGGAAAACAGTCTGGAGGTTCCTCAAGAAATTAAAAATAGAATGACTTTTTGAACCAGCAATTGCACTTCTGGGTATTTATACAAAGAAAACCAAAACATTAATTCGTAAAGATTAGTGCACCTCTATGTTCACTGCAGTGTTATTTACAATAGCCAAGATATGGAAGCAATCTAAGTGCCCATCGATAGGTGACTGGATAAAGAAGGTATGGTACATAGATACAATAGAATAGTACTCAGCCATAAGAAAATGAAATCTTACCATTTGCAATAACATGGATGGACCTAAAGAGTATTATGCTGAGTGAGATAAGTCAGACAGACAAAGAGAAATGCCACGTGACTTCATTTATATATGGAATCTAAGAAATAATATAAACAAACAAACAAAAACAAAAACAAAAACAGAATCAACATTCAGAGAACAAACTGGTGATTGCCAGAAAGGAGGGGGAGGTTTGGTGGCTGGGTGAAAAAAGGTGAAGAGATTAAGAAGTACAAATTAATAGTTACAAAACAGCTACGGGGATGGGAAGTACAGCGCAGGGAATATAGTCAATAATATTGTAATGGCTGTGTGTAGTGCCAGATGGGTGCTAGAGTAATCGTGGGAATCACTTCATGAATTATATAAATGTCTAACCATTGTGCTGTATATCTGAAACTAATACAAAATAAATAAATAAATAAGATTAGCTCATGGATAGTCGGTAAGATCCACTGTTTTTCCTTTAATACATTTAAGCTACTTATTTAACCTAGGGAATTTTTGTTGATATTTTGCATGTTAAATTATATATTAATACATTTTTCAGAAAATTCATGCAATCCAAATATGTAATCTAAATTCACTTGTTAAATTGTTGAAAATGATTTTATAATGAATGGGAACAAATTCTTATTCAGATAAGCCCATCTCTAATTTTATTAAGAAAATGAGTGAGAATATAAGTTTTGGGCACAAAAAGAAGATTTTTCCCTCCAGGGATACATCAATTCTATAATCTAAGTTTCTTGAGTCTGGCTGTAAATAGCTATGTAGCTCTCATGTCCAGAATAATAGCATTATCTTTAAATATTCAAATCTATTCAGTAGGAAGATATAGAATAATTGTTCATGATAAAACAATGATCAAATAACTGTTGAGATTTTTTTTTTTTTTTTAATTGTGGACCTGCATATGTTCTTTATTCTCCTCTGTCTATTGTTTGGGTTTTCCTCACAGCTTGTTAATTTTTTTCTTTGAAAAGGTATCAAACATAAATAATGAAAAAGGAAAATTTAGAATATTCTTGCTATGAGAGTTTTAGGAACCAAGAATCTAAATGTCCTTTCTGAAAATGGCTGACAAAGTGCTGAGTCAGAAAAATTTTTAAAGCAAACAAACAAAAACACAAAGGAATCCTAGTGAGATTATTAAATTCCAAGAACAAAGAGAAACTCCAAAATTTTTCCAAGGAGAAAAATAAATGGGTTACCTAAAAGAACAAAAATCAGTTTACCATCATAGTTTGTATGAACTATTGAGTACTAAAGGGTAATAGAAAATTTTTTTCAAAAAACTAAGAAAAAAATATCTCGAACCTAGATTCCCATAATCAGATAAAATATCAATCCAGTTTGAGGAAAAAATAAAAATATTGTTATACATGCAATGATTCATAAAACTTACTACCCAGGCATTTCTTCAAGGTGGAAAAAAAAAATACCAAATACAAAACAGGAATTTAAAACAAAAGAGAATTTTTTTTTTAAGTATAACATGTTATAAAAGGATGAGGAAAAAAATTATTAGTACTTATAGTTAAGTCTAAGTTATTTTTGACAATGTAGCTTAGAAACTCAATGCAATTAGGAAATGTCATAAGAAATTGAGGGATAACATTTTAAAAATCAGTAAGTCTAGAAAATTCTAAATGACTTAATCAAAAATTGAAAAGTAGGGGAGGAGAGGGAAAAGTAAAAGCATTCTACCAGTCTTATTGTATACAGGGGGAGGAAGACATTATAGATTCAGATGAATTCTCAATATTGATTAAAATATACAGATTTAACTATGTTTATTAACATTGTAAGGATGGGCACCCCAGATTTAATGTAAGAAGGTTCTAAGGATGTGAATATAAGAGGCATGGTCCAGTGGGGGCCATCATTAGAGATCAGCTATCAAAATGGTAATGTATAGTCCCTGATCTAGCAACTCTACTTCTAGGAACTTAACTACAGAATTGTTGCACATGAGCACAAAGATATGTATATTTAGCATTGTGGAGGCCAATCTACATGTTCTTCTAAGTGGAATTGGTTTATAAGACATGTACTCCTTAACATGAAATACTATATAGGCATTAAAAAGATTGAAGTAGGTTTATTACTTGAACATGGAGAGACACATTGTTTCATTAAAAAAAATGCTGAAGATAGTATTATGATATCTCGGATTATAAAATTAAAATTCAATATGTGTACATTTACGCATATTTATGTTTATAATGCACAGGAAAAAAAGAATATTACAAGCAAAAAAAGTAGAGGAGTAGAACTGGAGATACATGACAAGGATTTTTAAATTTTACTATATGTGACTTTGTGTTCTAGATGTTTTCCACAATAAACATGTACAAGTTTTGTAATTTTATAAACAAACAAAACAAGAAAAATAAACACATATATTATGTTTTATTGATCCAAATATTGTATTTTATGGTTTAAAAACCATAAAATCGACCTGTTTTACAGAGAGTGAAGAGATGGAGATTCTGTTGTTAGACATAGGATGCATATTAGATTTTATATGACATCATCAGCAAGCAGTGACATCCAGCTATTAGAAGGAGGGAGGGAGGGAAGGAGGGAGGGAGGGAAAGGAGGATGAGAGAAGAGAAGAATAGAGCTAACAAATATCTGAGATGGGCAGATACTGCCTCACTCAACAGAAAATGACCTCTTTCAAACCATGACATGACTTAAATATGTTGTCAGCTTATATTCTATGAAATGTGGTATTTATCTCTAAATAGATTGTGGTTCTCTTCAACTAAACCTTCCATCTGGACACAACAGCTAAAAACTGCTAAAGGGAGAGGGAAGCAGATACAGACTGTTAGGGCAACAATTATTTTACCTTTGGGAACTGAAACTATTTTTACTCAAAAAGAAAGTTTGCAGAGACAGCATTTTCATATTTGCCTTTATAATGCTACACACACATACACAGAAAAAAAATGATTTGCCGGGAAAAACATATAACAAAGTGGATGCATATCAGTTGTCCTTAAAAAACCACCCAAAGAAACCAATATGTTTATCAGTCTCTCCTTCTCTCCACATTTACTGAACTCCCATTCTGTGACTAGATATAGAGGATAAAAAGTTATAAAGGACATTATCTGGGTCCTCAAGGAGCTGAAGGAAGAGTGAAAAATATCCTAAGTAGTTAATTATAGAGCAATTTGGGAAGTTCTACAATACGGTAAATAAAAGTACATCCTGACTTGGCTACTTTGAGAGCTCTGCAATTTCGAGCGAGTTGCTTCATCTATTTTTGCCTCAGTTTCCTCATTCATAAAATAGATATAACAACTGTACTACTTCATAAGAGTGTTCTGAGAACTAAATGAGATAAAACACAGAAATCCACCCACAAAGTAAGCAGTCATTCAAAGTGAATGACTATTGTTTGGGGAGGCCAGGGAAGGACTCAGGACTTGGACCGCCTGGGTTTGAAACTTTGAGTCTTAAGTTTCTCATCCAAAATCGGTGTGTACTTGTGCCAGAGGTTGATGTGCAGATCGAATGAGATCATCCATGAGAAGGATTTAGATGAGAGACTGGCACCCAAGAAGTCAATTAATGTTAGTCATTATCACTATCAAAATGCTTCAAAGGAAATAACAACAAACTCCTCTTAAGGGTGACAGAGAATGTTCTGAAGAAGAGGTAGCAGCAGAAGGACTGGTCTCAAATAATTAGCACGAGTGCTCCAAGCAGAGAATGTGAAGGAAGATCATGGCAGGCCAACGAAACAACAAGAGTAAAGGCATAGAGAATTTAATGATAATAATGATGATGATAATAATAATAATAATGATGATGATGATGATGATGATACTGCATGTTCAATTCAAATGGGTGAAAATGTTCTATAGGCTCTAGGAAATATACACTGGAGTTCAGCAGAGAAATTATAAGCCAGAAAACTTCATCAGTGCTTATGGGGTTATTGAAGAAATTAGAACAGAGCAAGGGTGTGTGGGGTGAGCAAATCGTAAACGGATCCCCTAGAAAAACAACATCAAAAGGCAGGAGGAACCGGCAAAGGAAGCCCAAGGAGAAAGCTTAGAGTGGGAGAGCTGGTGAAATAAAAGAGGCTGAGAAGGGCAAGAGTTTCAATAAAGAGCGACTGGTCAACCATGTCAAATGGTGCATAGATGTCAAGTAGGGCGACAAGGAAAAGTGAGGCCGTTGAACTGGCCATTTAGAAGGATACTGGTGAGAGAGAATTTTTAATTGTGTGGTGTTGGTGAAAGCCAGAGTGTAATGGGTTGAGGAATTAATGAGATGTGAAGACACTAAGTATTGAGTAAGTATAGACCTCTTTCAGGAAGTTTTAGTGATTGAAACAGTGAGAGAAACCAGTCTCACAGAAACTAGAAGACATTAATTTTTATAAATCCAAATAAGCAAAATTCACATGTGGTAAAAAGGGTAAACTTCACAAGGCATCCAAAAAAATATTTGAGAGAAGATAAAGAAAAAGGAATCTCATATTTTTCTTAAATTGGACTAGAGGTTAGGGCACTTGTGGGGGTGGGTCAGAGAGTTGAAAAACAGAAAACGTTAAATGACTAGTAAATTGAGATTCCAAAAAAAGAGGAAAGGGGGAAAAGTAAGGACAAGATTGTGCATTTGTTGAAAAGGCAAGAGGCAAGTTAAAACTGCTATAAAAGAAGTGATCGAAACAAAACAGCAGTCCTGTCTCCCTCAGACAATGCAGTCCTGGTTAGGACGTGACTTCTGTGTGCTGAATGGTCCTCAGTTATAAGCCCTGGGGAGATTGCTAAACATGAAGGCCTGCGTTGGCAGCTACAGAGGTTTGTCTCTAGCTGGAGTTAGGGTCCCCTTGAGCCAGGGTCAGACTCCAGGTCTTCTCCTGGAATAGTCAACCTCCTAAGGCAGTTTGCCAAAAAGGAAACCTGTCCTGAATAAGCCAGCATGAGAAATTTGAGAAAAATATAGGAAAGGACTGCCAGGCAATATGAATGATTGAATTTTGGAAAGAAAGAGAAGATTGGATTTGTTTTTGTTTGTTTTTTGTTTTTGTTTTGGAATATTTAGAAAAATCTGCCTTGGAATATTTGTCAGCTCTTGGATCATAGGCTAAGTGTTTTTAGAAGATGTGATCATTCGCTTTGCTCTGTGTGGTTTTTCAGTTCCTACCCACATCTATAGAATAAGGAAGGTTTGTTTTAAGTCCCTTCAACTCTGTACATTATGAAATTTAATGATTCTCTCTTTTGCATTGCCTTCATTTTCACAGGAATATGTGTCCCTGGAACAACACTAATGCCCTATCTTCCTAACCATATTGTTAGCACCAATTTTGTTTTGGTTTCCTTCTTTTGTCTGAAAGAAGTTAGAAAATGTGTTAAAGATAAGACAGTTGTAGGACACCCTGGGTGAGGCCAGTTCTTATCCAATCAGGAGGCATTTATGTGGAAAACACCCCTTAACTGGGCTGAGCCTGCTGGTTTGAAATAAACATTTTGATGAAACATTCTGCAGAGAACTGGTTCTTACATGAGGAAATTAATGCCTACATCCCACTGCAATAGTGAATTCCTTCCTGAAACATTTTCTTGTTGTTATGTAAACATAACCTAAGTGGGTCTGTTAGAGATAATTGCTAATATTCTCCTATTACCTAGTGACTCAGGGAAGAATAAAAGGAGATCAGAATTATTAAGAGGGAATATAGAAGCAATGAGGGAAGGGCCAGTTTACTTTTAATGACCAAATGTATCTCTCGTAGGCCAGAGACCGTGAGAAATTACTTTTATACTACCTGGTTTGTATTTCTTTTTCTGTTCTGGTTACTAAGTATGATTACAAATCATACTGTCTACAGATGATTTCTCAGGATCTCTTTGAGTACTTTTTTCTCTGTATATGCGAGTTTGTATATTAGAATACCTTTTGCATCTTGATAGTAAACGTAGACGAAACTCATATCTAGGTCAAAACATTTAAATTCATGATTTTTAGAGATGAGAGAATTTTATTTTTAGCGTATTTTAATCTAGTCTCATCTTATTCTATTTTGCTAACTTATTTCATAGAAAAAGAACTAAGACTTGGCTTCTGATTAACCTCATAGTAAAGATGTAGAAGACCTTACATAGGAACTCACCATTTGGAAAATCATATCTGATTTCAGTGTTTATGGGCTGGCTGAGGCATGTGTAGACTCTGCACGAGCCTTGGTATTTTAAAACAGAGGAGTGGGATGAACCCCTCAGGTTAAAAAGGACCTGGCAGCAGCTGCCATGTTTCTGCTGCCCTTTAAACCTCCTGAGACACTTAGAGATCACCACCATCTATAGCAGAAGTTCCATCAACCAGCAGTCTTTGAAGGAAAGGCTCCCAGCTGTAAGATGGGGCCTTCCTCTATAGAGCTGACTCTTTCTAAACCATTTAAGTTACTCTGCCTTTCACTGCCCTTTCAGAAAAAATTTCATGTTTAATAAGAACTAAAAAAAAAAAAAAAACCAAACAAACAAACCTAGAAGAGGGCTGTGCTCTAACACTAACCTGCAGAATTTAACATTCTGGCCAAGATTCTAGTGTTTGTTTTGCCTCTAGCTGGCCAGGAGACCTTAAACCAGCAGCAAAACCTCTTGGTGACTTAGTTTACCTCTCTGTGAAACATTTGCCTACTCCTGGGAGTTGTGAAATAAAATGTCCTCAGAGTGTTGTAAACTCCCATGTTTGCATAATCTTCTCTCTAGCATTTAAAGTTTGTTGAGCTAATCCAGATGGGGACATGCAGCAAAATCAGAATTCAAATGAACCAGGTGGAAGCAAGTTACTATTATTGTGCTATGAATGAGGCTGCACCAAACTGAGTTATATTAGCAAAGAACAGATGCCTGCGTCACCTCTGTGAGATGCTGCAGTTTCTGGTGGGAGTTTTTGTTTGTTATTCTTGTTGAGTGGATCCTTAGCAGAATACACTTGGGATACTGGTGTGAGACAAAGCAAATTTAGGCTTTTATTTTTCTTATACTTTGATTAGGGGAAATAGTTTGAATCCAAAAGGATGTCACTGAATGCAAACACAAACCTGGAACTGGGCCCCTTGGGTGTGAATCTCAGGGGCTATTAATCTACAACCTTCAATTTGTAAATATGCAGGAGACTGAGTCAGTAGAAAAAAAATAATTTTAAACATCTGTGGTATTCTTTCTGTTCCAGATTAATTACACTGCTTGTTTGTTGACGCTGACCAGAATTTTCAATCTTCTGATGCTATGCTTGGAACGTCATAAGTATTTTTCTATGTGTTTATCACTTATGTCCCATGAAAATTTATCTCTGCCAAAGTCTGTCTTTCATAATTTATTTTAGGTTCTAACTTTGTTATTTTACTCACCTACCCTAGACTTCTCGTTTTTCCTTTTATGCTGAGCAATGTGCAACTCTTTTTTATTGAGAATTTATTATTACTTTGAAGAGATACCTTGTTAATACAATCTCTCTCTCTCTCTGTCATCACTCAGTCAAAATGATGATATAAATGAAAATCCAAACATGCTGTTTAATCATTTAAAGAGGTTGAAAATTATTTTCAATCAGCTAGGCTTGCTCTGCCAGTTCAAAGAATTATTAATGAGAGCCAAATTTGTTAATAGTTTGTGAGCAGCCTTTTTCTGTGGGAGGGGTGAGGAAGGTATCAGAAAGGTTGTTCTAGAAGTTGCTATTATATCATTATATCATACCCTCATGAAGCCCATACCTTCTCTGTCTATCTCTGAGTTCACCAAGAGTTCAACTGCTATCATCTCCCATCTACAATCTATGAGCTTTCCCAAGCTGAATCCTTGGCAGCTCAAAATTGAGAATCACAAAGGTTTTTGTTTTGTTGTTGTTGTTGTTTTTTTAAATAGCCCAATTTGGAAATGAGAAAGGGCAGGTCCTTTGCAAGATGTAAAGCAGCCATCATCCCCCCATCCACCTCCAGTTTCCCTTGTGAACTATTCTCTCATTTTTTCCCTTTCCTTGCCAGGCAATATCACCTGCTTTCTGTGCCCCCAAGATGACAAACAAGCCCCTGTTTGGGGACTCACACTCCCTTCCCTCACTCGGCCCCAAGAGCTACTCCTCAGACCCCAGCTTGCTCCTGTGATCTTCTTTTCCTCTTTCCTAAAGACTCGAGGTCTTGGCCAGCTTTGGGTTTCTTTTTAACTTTATTATTTAACTTGATTCCCTTTATTCTCTCTTCATGCAGAGGCTCACTCTGTGCAGCTCACTTCCTTCCTCCTCCTAATGCTAGCCACATGCCCTTTTTGTTCTGTGTGTTTTACTGAGAACCGCCAAGGAGAAAAAGAGAAAATTAAAAAAAAAAAAAGAGCCCATGTGGAAGAGATGTGACAGTATAAGAATGCTTATATAATTGTGGAATTCAATAATCACTATTGGTTGATCACTTCCTGCATGTTGAGCACTGCCCTCTAGGATCTAATAGCTATTGTTTCTGGGCTGTGCTTCTGGGATAATCTTGAAAACCCCATTGGCCACTTCCTTCCCCAAATCGCTCACTAACATCTCCTCTCAACGAGAAGGACAAAATAAATAGCGGGTAGTGCTTTCTCCTTCAGTAATTTTTATCTCTCTATAGCTCTTTAGATGGGTAGTATATGTATCATTAGTCTCCTACCCATATTGATATTAAGATCTTAACATAACAAATTAAATTTTAAATAAAAATACGTGTGTACACACACACAAGATGTAACTCTAATAATTGAGACTATTTTGAAAACCAGAATATCTGCTCATTTTCTCATACTCACCCTACCTGATCCCCTCCTACCACTGTGTTCTGACCAATGAGGGCTTTCTGCTGGAATCCAATAATTTAGCATCTCTCCGGTGATATGCTTATAAACTGGCTCTCTCTAAAGGACAAGTAAACAAAAGCCCTGATCCATGGTGTTTGCTGATTTCTATAATGCAAACACTTTCC
>NW_006438088.1:7619254-7624139 GCF_000325575.1 Pteropus alecto
CCCTACAGTCTTTCAAGCTACCAGTGATTTAACAACCGGCTGGCAAGAGTTCTTGCAAGCCAGTCGGAACCAGTTCTAGCATACCACTTCTCCTCCTAGTCTTTTCCCTCATCAAAACTTGTTCTGTGCCTCATCTCCAAAACACTGTTTTGGAATTGCTTTTCATTTGGAAAAGCGATATAGTAAGTGAATCCCAGCAGAATGTCAATGTCTGGATGAAAATGGCTCTGTGCTGACCCACCAGAAGAGCTCCTGGAGGAGGGCCTCAACTCAATGGATGAAATTCACTATCAACATTGGCAGGGACCTTAGGCTAAGGGCACACCCTCAGTGGCAGTACAAGGAGGGACAAGGGAAAGCCATGCTGAATACCAGTAAAGGCACATGGTAGCTAACAGCACAGACTCCTGAGCCAGAATGCCCAGGTTTGTGACTTTGGTCAAGTTACCTGACCTCTCTGTGCCTGAGTTCTTCATTTGTAAACTGAGGACAGTAATATTGTATTTCATAGAATCTAATCTGTTCTCTATTGTAAAACATACCATTATTTTATGTTCCATTAAGAAATTCAAAAATGCTGCCAATTAAACTGTGACATGCCTTCAAAAGATACATTCTAACTCCATAGATGCGAAAATGTGAGAGAAAAATGTGTTAGAATTGACGAATTAGGGTAATACCTTCCTTGTGGAGTTGTCGATATATGTAAAGTGCTTAGAAAAGGACCTGGCACATTGTAGGAGCGATAATTTTGCAGTTATGGATTGTTATTATAGTATTATTACAGAGATTAATGAAAATAGATGCAAAATATCTGACTCAAACATTAAAACTTCAAATTTCCTCATAAGACCAAGTATGAACTAAAGTGAATCTAAACTAGCATTTTTCGAGCTATTTTTCTTATAACCATGCGGGCCTCGGGAACTGCAGTTGAAAAGAAGTAGAAGTGAGGTTAAGGGTCAGGTGAAGGCCAGGTGAGCGAGATTCTCAGTCACCTAATTCAAAATTCATCCGAAGCAGTTCCGTTTTTATCAACTTGAACGCATTTTATTTTATAAGGTTTTATTTTAATTGTCCCTGTGCTTAAATATATATAGCTGAGTCCCAGCCAGCTAACAAAACATTGCCTCCTGGTAGATAGGGACCTTGGCAGCTGCACAGTGATGATCTTTCCCAATAGTAAGCTAATTCCCACTCAAGTTCCCAGATCCCCGAGTCCAGAAAGTGCTCTTCTTGGTCAGAGGACATGAGTAGCTCTCTTTCCTTCTCTCCAGCAGCCTGCACTATCCCTTCCGCCAGTGTCCTCTGCCAAGACTAGGTCCATCACCCCTAGGACATTTCTGTCTTGACTGGAGCTGTTTAAATTTTTGAGTCCAGTAAGCAAGGACTGTAGCAAGAAATTTAAATAGCATAGCAAAGTTTATACCCTAAATGTCTCTCTAGTGGTTCCCTTAGTAACAGCTCTTACTTTTTAGGACTCACCTTGGCTACACACTGCTTTAGCAATTGTCTGTCTGACTGACTTCCAAAACAGCTCATATCCCTCTTAGAACCAAAGATACTAAGCAGGATTTGAAGTAGAAAACATATTTTTGAACAGAGGTTTAAAATCTTCTTGAAAGTACTCATAGTTTCCCTTGAGATCCAAGTTGATGAAAAATATATATATGAAAAATAAGTGGGAAAAGACAAAGTAAATACCAAAGCTGTTGCCCTGTGATTTCACGATGTCACAAATGTACATAGAGATGAAGAATAATATCCGAAAATGGAAACAGTTGTTTTGAGGTATGGTGAAAGCGGGAGATTAAAAAAATAACATTGTATTATTGAAATTTGATATTGTTATATTTGTTTTTTACTTAAAAATGTCAAAATACCTCTCAGACATTCATTCAATGAATATTTATTGCACATATAACTTGTGTTTACCTTAATTTACTCCATGCCACCCTCATATCTTCTTCACTTCTCTTATGTCATCATGTGTTTGATAAGTTTTTAGATGTCTGTGGCTGGCACTTGTAGGATTTTGGATGGCAAGTGATTGTCTATTTTTTCCCTGTAAACCTTGCCTATTCCTCTCCTATGGATGGTATAATACTTCAGTTACATAAAATAAGTTTCAAGTTTTCAACTTCAGTAACATACCAGATGAATTACAGGAAAAAAAAAATCTCCAATGCCTTCCCAAAGACAGTATGAAAAACATCTGAACTCCAGGGCCACTATTTTAAAAGGGATGCTGGTATTCATTTAGGATAAGAATAGTGTATCAATCAAGGTTCAGCTAAAGAAGCAGAATTACCATGAGTAATGGAGAAAAGGAATTTATTATAGGGGCTAAACTTTACCCAAGTACGGGAGCTGGTGGAAAAGTAAGTTTATGTGAGTTGCTTCTGTGACTGGTGTTGGGCATGAAGTTGATGTGTGCCTGGGCCAGCAGTCAGGAAGGAAAGCTGTACATGAAGTAGGGGAGAGCAAGGACAAACCAGAACCTGTCTTTCATCACCCTCAGTCTCAATGTTGAGGTGATCTACATGATAAAGCCAATGTGATTTACTATGGAGTGGTATACACATCTGGCTTAGGACTCAGAGAAGCTGAAAGAGAATCTGGTAGTTCCTGGAGGAGTTGTGGCCTTGGGTGGTCCTCAAGTGAGCTAGCAGATCAGCACCAACATGCATGACTCGTCATTGCCCCTTCAGTGGGTAAACGATGGCTGGCTGCTGCTTCACTTTCACCTTCCAAATCTTGTTTAAATGTATTTTGTGCTCAGTAGTAACCTGGAGCCACACAAGGAAAGGGACTATGGGAAACATTGTTCCAGTTTAGCAAATTGAACAAAGCTACACAACATTCCTCTCCCTAGAACGAGTTTGTAAAAACAATGCCTATAATTCTAAATTCAATTTAATCCTAGGTTTGGCACCCAGTCTCAAGGCCCTTGAAGGTCTCATTCTCATACCTAAATTTGGGGATAGAGAAGTCAACACAGTGGGAGAGAAAACAGAAATTAAGGATTTACACTGGGAACTATTTGAAACTATATTAATGGTCATGTCTTCTATTGCATAAAAAGTATCCACTATACCAGTAATGTACTAAGGAATTTTCCAAGTGCCTTACTCCTCCCTGGCCCCATACATGCATGTGCTCACACACACACAGAGAGAGAGAGAGAGAGAGAGAGAGATGGAATGAATCAGAGGGAGGAGCAGGTTTCTCTTCACACTAAGCTATTTGTGTATTTATTACAAGAAGTAGCAACAAACTATTTACAGAGTACCTAACCAGTTCCTCTCATGAGCTAGATACTCTGCTGATATAACATCCTGCATGGCAAGGTCTTAAGGAAGAACTGGGACAAGGATCAGAATTAGTTCTCAACATGCTTGAACAGAGAGTTTCTATATAACAGCCTCTCACCTAAGCAAATGCTGACCGCTGGTCGTGAGCCTTGGCACAGCCAAGGGCAGGTGTAGGAACTGACGCAGGAACATTCTCTCAGAGATAACCCCCACCGCCAGAGTACCCCCTGAGACCTTTAAATTAAAAATTATGTACAAATATCCACCAAAAAGTTAGAGCACCCAACTAAAAGTAGCATTATTATCATCATCATCACTGTTATTATCATTGTCATGACTACTGCTACCTTCACAATCTGCAACTCTTGTCCTTCTATACAAGGACAAGAGTTATTTGGAGTCCAGCCAAATAACTTTGTGGGCTAGAGCTACTGCAGGTCACAGTTCCAGTCAATAGAGGTTGAGTGACTGGATGAGAGCCAAAAAATTCTCTACTTTTATCTCTGCCACTCGGGAGAACAAGAACACTGAGTTGCTTTGGTAAAGACAACTGCAGTGCTCGTGCCTTTCCAAAAGGCAGGCTGAGCATCATTATTTTGGAAACATGACATATTTTACATTCATGAGTTGGGTTGGGTTTTGTTTGGCTGGGACTGTGTCCTGTATGATGATTATTCACGTACACCTGACTAACCACCTGTCAAATTAAAAGCATTAAGGGCCTCCCATCAGGAGTTTTGAAGATTTGTTTGCCTCGCCATGGAGGCCTCATCGGGAATTACCAGTCAGAACCAGCCGGATGGCCACAGCTGATTGCACGCTCACGATTGCCCCACAGTCTTTTCTGCCACTTCCAAGAGTCCAGGCAGGTTCCTGGGAAGTCTGACTCCATTGTGGGATATTTAACTGAAGTAAGCTGAGAAAATGGTGTCATCTCTCTCCCATTTGGATGCAGAGTGTCACAGTAACATCCATCCTATTAGTTTTAGTAAGGTTTACTTGACTGTATCTGCTTTTATTCTAAAAGAGCTAGTCAGAAGTTTGACCTGATGTGGATCACACATTGTCCTATGCAAGTTAATTGGTAATGCCAAAAAAGAGCCTAATAATGGATTTTACTAGATATTAAAGAAATATAATCAAATGAACACAATTATACTGAAACATTCATATAAACTCTAGTCAATATATTTGGTCTCTCGGTTATTTTTCTATGGCAAACCATAGGTATTAAATGTGTGTATGTTAAGCGGTAAAGATTCTTCAACTTAAGTAAAAACTCCAGTCAGTTCAATATTTCACTAACCGATAAGCAGCTGACTTTTAAATTCATCTAATTTTTATTAATGATTATGGGGATATAGAAAATTATGCTCATCGGTATAAAATAGATCTACTTAACTCATTTTTATCTTATACATTTATAAGATTTATAAAGTATGAGTATTCATTTAATGGCATTTTCTGCTATGCTTCACCAGAGAATGAAAATTCCATTTTTGAAAAATTATATTTGTTTATTTGTCCTTTCCTTTAGTCTCATAATTCCCTGGCAAAAAAAAATTATATAT
>NW_006438088.1:7624260-7643787 GCF_000325575.1 Pteropus alecto
GTGCAGACCCAGCATTTGAAAACATGACAATAAAGAAATGATCACATTTATATTTGTTAAATGTAATAAAAATGAAATATATACCATCACTAAGAATTTGTTCTATGCCAGGAGCGGTGCTAAGCACATTATGTCTGTTATCTCTTTAATCCTCATAACATTCCTATATATATAAGTACTAGTGGTATTAGATCCATTTCATGCATGAATAACATAAGATACACAGGTAAAGCAAATACTCAAGGCTATGCCAGAGGTAAGTGGTACAACTGGGATTTCAGTAACAGGTTGCCGCTACAGTCTGAGCTCTTGGCAACCCAGCCACGCTAGTGATAAACCAGTGTTCCTTAACTTACAGGACATTATGGATCACTCTGAGAATCTGATTAAAGTTATGGAACATCTCCTCAGAAAAATGCACCCTCCCCCCCACACACACACACAAATGCACACCATACACACACGCACTACATATAATTTCAGAGGGTTTCTAGACATCCTTGAAAACCATGCAGAGTTTCCTTGGGGTTCATGAGCTCTAAATTATGGAACTCCAATTTAAATATTTTCTTAAGTATCACTATGTGGGAAATTGATTGTTGTCTATTTAAGGGGCTATGCTGTGCAAATGAAAATCTTACTTGAATATAGAGAAAGACTGACCTGAATACTGGGGACATCTGAATGCCCTACTAATGGCCAGAGCAGTTGAATCACAATTAAGGGGTCCTGCCCTAAAGGTTTCTATGTTAGGCTCTCTACCAAAAAGAAATGAGGAAGGGGCGATGGTTGTAAGGATACACACTGGAGAAAGAACCTCACAGAGATAAGAGCAGGAACCATGGTAGAGCCAGACTGCGACACATGAATTTGGACCAGAAGGCTGTGCAGATTCAAGACAGCCACCCAGCCACAGTAGCAGGAAGCCGTGAGTTTGATCTCCTTGTCTTTCTCTCCTTGTCCACTCTGTTCTCTTCTTTCTGACCTGCTTATTCTTTACTCCAGATTGTATACCTTTCAGAGGCACCTATGTGTAAGTATAATCTCTTAATTTTTGCACACCCCAGTTTCTGCTTCCTCCTAACTTCTGGTTACCATGACACTTCATGGTTCTAACTTTACCTCACAACTTCTCTTTTGTGTCTTTTCAGCTACTGTTTCCACCACCGAAATGAATAGGGTTAGTTGCCCCATTCTTTCAGTATTTCTCAGTCCAAGAGCCTGATTGCAGCTAATGTTTTTTGCATGAGGTCTTATCACACGTTTTTTAACCAGCTTATGGTTGGGTTGTGCTTGTGACAGATGCCACCCCAATCCAGTCGGCTGCAGCCGGTGGCAGAGAGGGTAGGGCACTCCTTGTGGAGCGAACATGCCCTTGCCTAGGCATGCTTTTCTCATTAGAAGATGCGGGTCAGGGAAATTCTGCAGACAAGAATGATGATGAACTATCCAGTGCAAACCCTCAGGGACTGGCTGTGGGAGACACCAGTGTAACTTTCCACATTTATAACTAGGTCCACCTACTACTGGGTTCTCTACACTATTAGGTGAGTGTATGTGTAGGAAGGGATTAAAGAGCAATAGGAGTCCTCACTATTGATGAAAGGCCAGGAACTGGGGAAAACATCTGGATCTGAGACCAGCCAGACATGCTGTCCAGGATGCCTGTGCCAAGAGATGTTTCTGCCAAGCTTCAAGAAATATCATACCTCCTGGTACATTTCACCTACAGCTCACTGAAATTTTTAAGGAGAAAGCAGCTAAAAGGGCACCGAGACGCCTGCAGTATAAAAGAGTTACAGAGTTAGAACTTTAAAGACCATCTAATCTACTCACATATCCTATAGACAGGGAGGCTGAGACAGAAAGAAGCTAAGTGCTAAAAGAGAAACACGCAAAGAATTGGTGTTGCCCCCACCCCGACCCCCCGGATTTCCAGCCCACTTCTTCCTTTACCATATCTGTACTGTCAGCCACATTGTTCTTCATTCCTTTGCTGTCATTGAGTGCTACCATTCTGTAAGAAATAGAAAAATAGGAAAGCCTGTAAAACATCTTATGCTATATTCAATTCTAATGCGCATATATCTATAGGGTCTCTCTAACCATAGATAGATGATTTATTAGAAATAATCCTAGATTAGAAAACTTACCGTGTCACTCTTAAACCTGTGAATCACCTCTATTTCTTCCTCTGAGAAATAGCAATTCATTATGCACTCATCATTTATCTAAGAAACATTAACTGGATAGCTGCTCTATTCTGGGCTCTGAGTGTAAGGTGATGTAGAATGATCGTCTTGTTCCTCACAGAGCTTTTACACTTTAGGAGAGAAGCATAAGAGAATTGCTACATGAGGAAGGGGCGACGAACTCATTGCCAGCAGGGGATCAGGAATAGCTTTCCAGATGGACTCTTGAAATGCAGAGGCACAGGTATAAGAGGGGTTAGGCAAGCAGAGACCAGGGCCCGACAGGCAGATGAAGGAGAGCTTTGCACATCTGAGGAAGATGTGCACTATGACTTTAGAGTTTAAGAGGAAAGAAGGGTGGGAACAGCAAGAGATGAGGCAGGCAAGTAAGGCAGGGTGGGGGAGGGGCGCCTGGTGACAAAGAACTTCACGTACCATCCCCTCTGCTTATCTATTGGCCATGAGTTACATGCCAGATTTTTATTTTAAAGCAATATTATAATGGCAGTATGAAGAATGTGTATCAAGAGCTTAAGACTGAGAGCATGAAAATGAGTTAGGAGCCCTTTTCGGTAATTTGGGAGAGTGATTTACATTGCAGTGGCAATGGGACCAGAGAGAAGTGGGCATATTCCAGAGAGTCTTAAAAGATATCATTTAAAGGGCTTGGAGATTGATAGTTAGAATTGCGTCACCGCATTCCATGATTCTCTTCACACCATGGAGAGTGGGGGATGTGAGTGGGGAGGGAGGGGTAGAGGATGCAGCCACGTTCCAGACTTGGGTGGGAGTGTAACAGTAAAATGCTCCGTCTCTCTGACTTCTTCTTGTTGGTGCCTGCATTGTTCCCATAGCCTTCAGGCTAATAGCTCCTGCTTTAGACATGCTAATCATTAGAGGAATTCTGCTTGGGGCTTGAGTTTTTACAAAAACAGCCCCTCCCATTTTTCCCTTCCCTTGACCTAAAAGAAGCTTGAACTCTGTACTTTCTTAAAAAGGATTTGAGTATTGGTGCCTTCTCCATCAATAAACCTTTTCTTACTCCAAACTCTGACATTTTGAGTTTCGGCCTTTCGAAGATTCGGGCATATGAACTTTGAACCGGTAATAGGGGGAGCAGGCACTAGTAGATTTGTCTGGGACATCTGAGTGAGGGTCTGGTGCAATAGCCGTGCATAAAGTTCCTGTAGAAAACTGGATAGGAGGCCCAGAGTTCACAGAGAAGTTGGCTGGGAATATAACCAACAGCAGGTATAGGAAACTGGTCCTCAAAACAGAGAGAAGGGAAGGCTGTCAGAATTACGTAGGGAGCTTTTTCCAACTGCGCATACCATCCCCTTGAAGTTCTCCAATGCTTTTCCTCCCCATCCCTAACTACTACGCTCCTATTCTTGAGCCTTCCAGCCATGAGTAGGGCAAAACATTACCACCCATGTATGAAATGAAGGAGAGGAGAACAAGAGACAGTGCCCTTAGGGACACTGACCTTTACAGGACGAGCTAAAAGAGTGGAGTTAGAACCTGAGGAGCATCCAGGCAGATGGAAAGACAGCTGCTGCTGCACAGTCTCACAGAAGCCAGGACAGGAGAGGACGCCCAAAAGGAAGGTGTGGCCAACCATGTTAAACATGGTCGAGAGGTGATGTGAAATAGACTCCAAAAGTGTTCATGCCCTCTGCACCCTAACACCCAGAGCTGTGACAAGAACCAAACAAGGTCCTGTATGTGACGGTGCTTTCTAAAATACAAAATATTATACGACATAAGCAGTTGTTATTATTATAACTTAAGACTGACCTCAGTTCCCACCAACTCCTGGAGTCCCTTCCTGGACCCTCCAGGCCACCGTCCTGAGGGTCTCTAAATACCAAGTTTGGTTGGCCTGCACTCAGCACTAACATAGAGCCCAGCCTGCAGGAGACAGAGAACACGGAGTGTTCGTGCCTGTGGAATGAATGGATGGTTAGAATTGCGTCACTGCATTCCATGATTCTCTTCAACACAGAAAAGATCCAGATTCAGGTTACTTTTTAAAAAATAGAATGTAATATGCTTATTTCTTTTTCTTGGCATACCCTTGTTTCTGTTTTACTTTATGCCCTCACGGTTTAGGCAAAACTAATCAGCTCTTATAGTTATTGAAAAAGATACATAAAAAAAAAATTTCCTACAGAAAAAAAATACATAAAAATTATTTCCTCCTACTTATATCTCCCTTTCTGCTGGGGGCCTTACATCTCTCCAGAGCTCATGTCTGTTGTTTGGTTTCCAGCATGTTCATATCCAAATCAATCTGAACTAGTTTTGCAAGTAAAATGTTTTGAGAGCTCACCCTAAGTGCTTTCTTAAATTTTAAGCATTTAACACCTGCTTAGCTGAACTCAACTCCTAGTCTTGTAAGTCCACTTAAATCCACCAATCTGACTTGCCATAATTTATCATTTCAAAAGTCTATATTTTTACTGCTCTTGATTCCATTATCACAGGCGTTCTGTACTACTGATGTTTCCCTCAATTTTTCTTACATTCTCATCTGAAATCATCCTAATTTACCAGGAGGTCATTTCTACTCTTTTTCTAGCTTTTGCAAAGTTATTCCTGAATCTACTCATAGCTCTAGTGTACATTTTTTAAGGATGATAAACTCAGGAAGTTTATCTTCCAGACTTGCAGATTTTCAGGGCATTTACATTTCAGAGACCTACTTTTTATGAACAGATATTTTTACAAAGTGTTTCTACTAATCATCTATTCTTTATTCTCAGGTGCTTATTTTCTTTCTCCAGGGCTGGGATGAGCTTTCCTGTACATAGAGTATGCACCCCTCCCCCCACCAAGCTCCTATGTGTTAGCATACTCTCTCCCGAAGCAGAGGGAACTAGCCTTCTTCTTCCTCCTTTCATACCCAGCAGAGAGGAGTGAAAAAAAAAAAAAACAGCCCCACCCTGCAACCTTTGGTCAGATTTTTTCTATTGCTTTCAGCCTCACTACCCACACCTTTCAACCTCAGACCTGAATAATAGCAGATAGGGAAGGGGGAGCTGGTGATTGCTGAGCAAATAGAGTAACATAAACAAGTTTAGGAGACTCTCAAGTGCCTCTGAGCCCACCCCACAACCCACAAAGATGGAATGGATTTCTGCCTCTTCCTGCAGACACGGAGTTCAAGGCAGAAGAAAGATCAAAACACCAGAGCTGCACATGCTTTGCCCATATGACATACAGATGCCTGCTAGTTTACTCCCAGCCTCCCTCAGGATTTGTTAAAGATCAGACGCACAAGGCATCCACATAGGTAAAGAAATAGATTCCTATCAGAAATTTGAGGAGCAGACAATTTAGGACCAACCCCTTCCAGTGGTAAGTTTATTCAGTACCCAGAACGTCTAGTCTCATATCTCTGGATGCCAGACTGACAGGAGAGAGAAGCCTACTTACCAGGCTTGAGTCAAGAATGTCTGAACCAGTCAGCTACCGGTCAGGAGCAAAGAGTTGATATAGATATGAACATTAGAGAAATTGCTGTTGACCGTGAAGCTATCTTAATTTGTACCTATTACTTCCTAAAATATCAGCTCTTACTAAGAAAACATACTTGTTGTTCAGACTCCCACATCTCTGCTAAAGGGTCTTGGTCCTTCCAACTGATGTGTGTTTCTCTAGCAAATCTCTTAAACATTCTTTTCCTTGGTCAACAGTGGAAATAAAAGCTGTAGAGCTGCTTCTTTTCTTCCAGTCTTTTGGAAAACAAAGGAAAAAGAACAACTCAGAAAAGCCATTGGGTAAAATGTTAGTATGCAAATAAGAGAGGTAGCATCTGCAAGCCTCATTTTGGTTATTTATAAAGTGGAGATAATTATATCTATCTCTTAGGCTTGTTGTGAAGACTGAACAACATATCTAATGTAAAGCAAGAACCATCTTACCTAGAAAGAGCTCCACAAACACAATCTATGATTATGTATGTATATATGTTATCTCCCTTTAAGATGTATTGCTTCGTTGGAATTATACCAGTAAGATCCCCCTCGCCTCATAGATAAAAATCTGGGTTTTCAATGAACTCACATTCCTTCATAATATGAATTAGATCATTAGTATATATACTAACCATGGCTCCCTGGGTGATGCTTAAGTATCTTACTGGTTGGAATCCTGCTTTCATCTATCTCTCTGGGTGCTTCAGTCCCCTCAATGTCTTCTACTATTCCCTGGGCCCCCTCCCCTCTTCTATGGCTGGTCCCAAAGGTCCTAATGGGTAAATAATTGATTCGAGCCTGAATCTTATCGGAAGGTATTCCACCAACCTAAGGGAAACGACTCATCTGGCAGAGGCACTATGACTGTGGAAAATTACTGATCCACACTGAACTGTACAAAAATCCATTCGTAAAAATCCTAAGAACAAACACTTCCACTGGCAAGTTCTCCAGCAGGGTCTTTGGCTGGCAGGAGCAACCACCCTCGCTAGGCACCAACCAAAAGGCCAGTCCTGAGCGGTGACAAATCTGGAATCCTCTGGCAGACGCCAGTCCAGGGCCCACTGCACAAAGAGGGCCCTTCTTACTAACTCAGCACTGAGTCTGAATACACTGAGAATTCGTTTTGGCTGTAAGGGAAAAGCCAATGTGGAAAATATAATCTGATGGACAGGATTTGAAGTAAAAGGCACAATATAGCCCAAGCTTCCAGGGCCTAAACTCTTACAGGGCAGAAGCATAAACACTTTTTGGAAGCTGAGGTCAGGACACAATACGATACCTCAGCAAAAACTCAAGAGTAGCAAGGGGTTTGAACATTAAAAGACTAACACCGATTTTTGCACTGTGAATCACCAAAATCTAAATAGAGAGGAAACGGTATATCGGCCAGCATTTTCCTTGCCTGGCCTGTGCTAAAAAAAACTCTCCTAGGGCCTATGGCACTCCCTCACAAGGATGAATAAGACAAATCCTGGCCCTTTTTTGTACCTGGTGGGAGAGGCTGGCAGGTAGTTAAAATATAAGCCTTAGCATGGAAAGCGCCAAAAACTGAATAAAAGCAAAGAACAGCGGGATAGCTCTAATCACCAGGGGTGTGTGGCTTTCCACCCAGAAGAGGCGTCATTCCATCTGGGTCTTGGAGGCACAGCAGTATTTTGAGAGAACTCTCCAGGAAGAGGAAGCAGAGTGAACAGAGGCAGTTCAGAGGGGAAAGGACAGGTATGGCAAGCAACTGGGCTCAGTTTGCCTACGGCAGCAACTGAGCCAAGTAGTGGAGGGGGATTGTGGATGGCTTTGAACATCCAGGAAGACTGGCCTTGACTCCCTGGGCCTCTCAAGCATTTCTGATCCGCTTTCAAAAGCAAAGCCTCTGTCATGGGTGTCAAGAATGAATTGGAGTCAAGGAGAGAGTTGAAACGTATATCTTTGCATATGTATTTTTTCCTGCTAGTTGAAAAAGGGATCACACATGCAAATCGACAATTGGCTGGTCACTGCATGAAGCAAGAACTTATTCCTGAACAGAGATTTACTCTCCATAGCCATGATTCTCCACTGTAGGGGATCCCTTCACCACCACTGGACTCCTTCCACTAGACTAGAGGCCAAGGGCGACACCTCTGTGCTCAAGGGCACCTTGATAACCCTACAGAATTATCTTACCTTCAATCCAACACAGCTCATGCTCTTTGCTTTATTCTGCTCACCAAACGCAGAGTAGAGAGAGACCTTCTGATGTGATGAAAAATGTAATGTCATGAAGGTGATGAAAACAAAAACCTTCTGCTGCTTTCTAAGTCCCTATCAGACCAGATCAGCTTTTGTCTTAGAGAGCTTGTCTCTCCTGTGTTCGCAATGCATGGAAGCCTAACTTTCAATGCAAAGGAGTCATTATTATCACTGCAAATGCACAAGTCCTCACAATTATTTATGATTTTGTTCCCACTTTGTTTTTGTTTCATTTACTGGGTTTCCTCAGTATATTCTGGATGCAAATAGAATTTAAGAATTCTAAGGGGATGTTATTAAGTACTTAGCTTTTTCGTATATCATAAAAACACAATCCCATGCCTTGTGGCTAAACTGGAAAAGTTTTGTGACAATTTAAACACGAAATATCCAGCAGAGACAAACCATGATTATTTATGAAAAGCTCTATCAAGAAATTATTTACCTCTTTGGGCAATTTCTACTTTGCTTGTGATTTAAGTCCTAAGAGTATATTCATCTAGTTATTCACACAAAGTTAATGGAGCTGTTTCTTATTATGTTTTTGATCGACAGCATTGTTGAATCTGACTCCCGTCTTACATCTTACTTCTCCTAATTATTTGTAAGCTTTCCTCGCCTCTGTTTTATTTCTTTTGCAGAGCCGTTTTTCATTTCATAAGGGAGGCAACGTGTGCAGTGTTAGATGTGGTTGGGGTTTTGGAATGTTCTCTTGCTGGAGCCCTTGTCCAGGTGCTGACCGCTCAGATTACAAGAATAAGAGTAATTTGTACTTGTCACTTGGAGAAGCTCTTGTCTAGTGATATCAGTTCTACCCTTTTCACTGATTCAGAGCACAGAGGAGAAGGGATCTTGGTGGGACCGTTACACTTTCCCAAAGTGCCCCTAGTCCTCCAAACGGTGGCTTTGTTTCCTCAGTGCAGAAGTCATTGTGCTTTTTCCAACCATCAAGCTAAGGAAGAAGCAGTTGATTACAGGATGGGTCATTGGCCGGAAACTCACTCCTGTGGTAGTGATGGCAAAGAACGTGCAGGCACAGCATTTCAGAAAGAAGGAGAAAGGAGAGATTTATAAAGGACGAAGCCTGAAGAGTATCAGTTATTTCTCCAGCACACTATCCAGTTAGATGAGCAGAGCTGATCTCCTAATTCCCAAACCCACGGATTATAAGGGGCAAACAGTCACACCGCAATACTGAAATACATCAGCCCCAAGGCAGGCTCTTGTCATTTTCAGCCACAGGTTTAGATGAGTGTCTTTTAATCAACACAGTGATGAAGAAGATACATTTCCCACCACGCCACACATGGGGAGCCAATACCACCACAGCGCACCACAAACTGCTCACGCTGTACGAAGTCCTAATGGAGAAATAAACCTGTCACATAAAAACTTCATTCCAGAGAAAGCTTTATTACCAAACTACGGGGAAGGGGATGGAAAAGAGAAATGGAAACGAACATTTTTTTAAAAAGTATATGCTAGCTAAATGCCAGGTGCTTTTTCCCTTACGCCTTTTATCTCTAAAAACAACCTGTAAGAAGCATTTTTCATCCATTTTACAGAAAAAGAAACTAAGTTTTAGAGAAGTAAAGTAAATAAGCCAAAGTCACAGAACTAGAAAACATCGCGTTAGGTTCCAAATCCAAGCCTCCCTGTTTGAAAGCCCCTCTTCCCTCCAAGTCACCACACTGCCTGACTAATTTAACCCGCTGTAACTAGTTCAATATTAGGTGGATACTCTAAAAAAGGGAAGAGGGTGGTAAAGACACAAACTAGAAACCTCCCAGTTTTTCATATTACTTGTAAAAGCAACATTTTAGATTATTAAGGGTAAGGTACAAAACAAAAATCATTTATATTTAGTGTTTTTTGAACATATTACATAATCATATTTTTTGCGACAGCAGTAGAAGTAAACTTTCCTTCCTGAGCATTTTCTGGTTGTACTAATACCGAAATTAGACTGTGGGCACTGAGCATATAGCAACTGATGAATATGTACCCAAGAGCTCTTATGCAGAAAGAGTCTGGGGACAAAAGCTTCACCACAGATTCCTGTGGTAGGAGAAGAATGCCCTGTGCAGAAGTGCGGAGGGGGTGCGAAAAAGAGGGAGGGGGGAACCAAGCAAAGGAATTCAGAGATAAAACTTTTATAGCTTATCAAATTATAGACTTATAGATTTTGAATGTACTTAGGCAAATTCCTTAGGAACTTTAGGAACTTGTGTGTGTGTGTGTGTGTGTGTGTGTGTGTGCGCGTGTGTGTCCCATTTGCCCTCTAAAGAAGACTTGCCCAGATTACACCCAAGGATGTGACCGATTTCCAGAAGATATAGGTGATGATAAATCCCAGAAGACAGGCAACAAGAGAATGAAACAGAGCATGCTAATATTCACCGGCATCATTAGATAGAGTTTACAAAAGAATGGAAAAATATTTCACACTTTATCAATTTTATGCTGTGCAAAAAAAAAAAAAAAACCTCTCCACCATCATGGGTAGAGCAAGTCACCAGCTCACTAAGGAAATCGTGTGGCCTCGAGGATAACCCTGGTGTCAGGAACCACAGTGGTGACCATCAAGAGCACATGGAAGTAAATTTCTTTTAAATTTCTTTTAACTATCATTTTCCTAGAATGGCAAATATCCCATATATCCCACATATCTACCTAAAGTAGAAGTTCTCAAGGAATAGGAAGCTTTGTTCTCAAGGAATAGGCAGGTTTGTTCCAAATATCTGTTTGCAGTCAATAATTGTTCAAAATTTTTAACACTTTTTCCCGCAGAGAAAAGGCCTAAAATATTTCCTATTAATTTTACAAAAGAATACCAAGAAAAAGTCAAGATGCTGAACTTTGTGAAGATCTTTTTTGTCAGCACCAAGCTGGTCAAGAAGGGAAGCCTTCGGTGGTGAGACGCCCAGCTGAAAGAATGCACAAGGAGTCAACATGAGAATGAAACGGCGGGCACCAACTTTATTGTGGGGAGCACGCGCTTCTGCACTAGGGGATCGCATGGGCTTTATATGTCAGAGAACAACAGTGGCATTCTGCCACACATGCGTGATAAACAATAAGCTGAATCATACTTAAACAAGTTAGGCGCAGGTACCTTACTACATTAATGTAACATTTTAAATCCAGAGTCCTATCCCTAGCCACGAGCCTGGATCACAGCCAGACCTGAGACCCACACTTTCAACCTCAGTCTCCTCATTTGTAAAATGGGGGTAATAACTTCTCTGCCCACCTCACAGAAGAGTTGAAAGGAAAATTTGGAAAATGTCACTGAATAGATACAAAGTATTGTAACATATTTCAACTCATAAAATCGTTATAATACAGTATGAAATTAATATCAAATAATAGTTACATCAGTAATGAAAAAAACTGAAGAATAAGAAATTATAAGAAGGAAAAAAATTTGGGGGGGTGTTATTCTAAATGCTAGAGCGAAAGGAAAAGTAAAGAAGGAAGATGAAATACTTGGCACTTTTTCTTTTCTTTTTATTGCTTGGTTCCATCACCTTCTAACATGCTGTTTAAGTTACTTGTTATCTTTATTGTCCATCCTCTGTTCACTGATGTACCTCAAGCATCTAGTACACTGCCTGGTACATAATAATGGTTCAGTAAATATTTTTTAACAAATGAGTTTATAATGTGATAATGATGCAAGGCTTCCAGGGCACCTTTAAGAAAGATGGATGGAATGAATTTCTTTGGGCCATTTCCCTAACAAACATTCCCAGGAAAACCTGGCAGCTTCATTCAGGCAGAGCTTTGTGATTATGGAGGAATTTGAGCCTGCTCTGGACTTGGGCAGATAGATCTTCAGGAGCTGGGATTTTGCTTTCTGCATGGGGCCACACCATGGTTCACTGTGAATCTTTGAAGTGAGAACACTTCCGTCACCCCTTGTTCACCCCAGCTGCTCCCTTCTCACTGAGAGAGTGCATGCTAACAGCATGCTGATAACAATCCCCCCTATGGTTCTTGATTGGAAGAATGTCTGGTATTCACAGTGGCCAGGACATGGAAGCAGCTGAAGTGTCCTACGATAGATAATTGAACAAAGAAGCTGTGGTACATATATACAATGGAATATTACTCAGCCATAAGAAGAGATGAAATACTGCCATTTGAGATAACATGGATGGACCTCGATTTAATCATGCTAAGTGAAATAAGCCAGAGAGAAAAAGTTGAAAATCACATGATATCACTTATATGTGGGATATAAACCTAAAAGCAACAAATGAACAGGACAAACAAACAGAGACTCATGGACATGGACTATAGACTAGTGGTTACCAGAGGGTAGGGGGTGGATGGGGAGAGGGAGAAGGGGTAAAAGGGGTCAAAAATGTGGTGACAGAAAGAAATCTAACTATGGGAGGTAAACACACAGCACAAATATATATATGCCTTACACTTAAAGTGTACAGCTGAAATTTATTGGATTTCGTTAACCAATGTCATCATAAAATAATTAATTAATTAATTAATTGATTAATTTTTAAAAAATGTCTGACTCCACCATGGGTCTTCCTCTTTCTTCCCCTGGGACTGTTGCATTTTCCTGAGCAGGCTCTCACCAGCTTTCTTAGAACTGATACTTTTTATCAATAGCACTGAGCTGGGGAGGCAGGGAGCAGGTTGTTGTGTGCAGCTCTCCAGCCATCTCAACAAGTGAGAGAGCCCCCACCCACCTCTCCCTTCAGGGTAGGACAAGAGCTCAGAGTCTGCCCATTCAGGAGGAGCCAGCTCCCTGGCCTTGCTGAAGAAGTCAGTGTTTGTTCCAAAGCCTTGTTCCTAACCAACGATTCTGGTTTAACTCATACAATTTTAGAGCTATAAGAAAACTTAGAAATCAAATTCAACTCTCTCATTTAGAAAGAAAGAAACTGAAGCCCTGGAGAGGGGAAACTGACCTGCCTGGGTCATACAACCAGCCAGTCCCCAAGCAGAGAAGACTGGCCCACCTCACTCATGCCTTCTTTTGAAACAGGACTTCCTAAGAGTAAACACTAGTAGTATCATAAGAGCAGCAGCCAAAGTTTGCACACATTTGTAGAAATAAATCAGATTTTGATAATTCTTGAAATGTCTATATCCAAATAAATCCAGCAGTAATTATTTGATTTTTTTTAAATACTCTCTGTGTTCAAAAGTCTTTCCCAGCAGTTTGCTTTAAATAACCCATTCTCCCTAATGTATCTGAAATACGGTTTTCATTCACACACTTTGCTGCTATAATCTTAAAGCACAGTGTGGTCGTATAAGGTGTGACTGAATTCAAATTTCTTGATGTGATCACTATAATAAGGAGCGTCTACTTCAAGAGATGCGACTAAGTTTTCCAAAATTTTCCTTATGAGTTAATAAAGTTAGGCTCTGGGAGGAAAAAGTATAGATGAAATAAAGCAAGTAGATAAACTCAACTCCAAACATTTTTTGCAAAAAATGGTTTATATGTTGGTGTCATTGAGGTCTGAATTGGCAGATTAAAGAAGCCAAGAAAAATAAGAACATTCTGACCATCATATTCTAGAGCTGAAAGGCCATGAAGATATATTATCTAGTCCAACTGTTTCCAAGTGTGGATAAGAAAACAGAAGCCCAGAACAGGGACTGGCTCACCCAAGGTCACTGAGGTCTGCTGCTTCGCAGTAAGGTTCTCATTGTATCACAGCTTTTGCACTGAGTGGAAAAAAAGAGAGGAGTCGTAGGGTAAAACCAGAGAGGAGCATGGAATTTTTAGGAAATGTCATGAGTTTCCCTCAACCAATAAGGAAGCTCTCAAAGTGTTTTTGTCAAGTCTAGCTAGTTCTGGAAGTAAAAAAAAAAAAAGAATAAATTGATCTTTCAGAGTCACTAGACAAAAAGCATGAATAATGGCTAGGTAAGGAAGCAGGCCTCATTAGAAGAAAACTTATTTCCAGGAATCAAGACCAGTCTGCCCCTGGGTGGGGAGAGATTGCCCATAGGTGGAAGTAGGAGGTTTGGCAAAGCCCCTCTCAGAGTCCTATAGTACATTTTTAAGAACCTTGCCTCTAACTCAGGATTCTAAACCTGGAGACTTTGGACAATGTCTGTAGCTATTTTTGGTTGTCACAACTGGGGAGGGGGGTTGCTACTGGCATCCAGGGCATAGAGGCCAAGGATGCTGCAAAACATCTTACAATATACAGGACAGCCCTCAACTCTATAAAAAAGTATCTGGCCCCAAATATCAATAGTACCAAAGCTGAGAAGGCTTGTTCTAACTGTTACTTGTCGATCAGCGTTCTGCTCAAATTCAGTATTACTTTACCAAATGTTCCTTTCTAAACTCAAGAAATCAAAGAACAATTCTAAAGACTCATCTCTTTCTCCTTAGATCTTTGGATTTTTAACTCCCTCTCCCCCCTCCCTCCCAAAAAAAAAATCCTAATGAAGAGGAGGTACACAGGAGAACAGGAAACAGTGATTTCAATAAAAATACTTAGTGCTGAAAATAGGAGAGACTATTTTCCATGTACTTATATTTTTCTTGCTCTTTGTTGTCATTCCACCATCCTTGGTAAATTTGTTTTCATTTTAAGTGTTACAAGCAGTTATTATATATTCCAGGCAGGGCTCCCAAGCAGTGACAATTTAAATGAGGAAGACTTTTTGAGGGGAAAAAAATGATAAAAGTATAAGTAGTTTGTTGAAACACTGAAAAAAAGCTTACCTCAGAGAGCAAAATGCTTTTTTATGTAGTCTTAATATTAATCCAAAATGAAAATGTCCTTCACTTCAAAAGGATAAGATTTGGCAGGTAGATGATGTAAGAGGGAGAGGATATGTCTCCCCCACATTCAAAACTGCACGTCTCCTGGAAAGATTTTGAAATAAATAGTACATAAGAAGCTGCATATCATTTTTTAAATGACTTGAATCTTTTACACATTCAATTCAAAGAAATAGAAGAACTCATAATGGCAGCGTAGAGGGGACTTCAGATGAAGGATCCGAAAACGTGAGTAGGAGTCCAGGGTCATTAAGATGCCCCATGGCCTTGGGGAAATAATGCACCTCTTATGTGTTAGTTTACTTTACAATTAAATAATAATAATAATAAATAAATAAATAAATAAATAAATAAATTCCCTTACAGACTTCACAAAGTCTATAAATGTAAATGCCAGCATGTAGCCTCCTTACTCTCTCCCATATAGAACCAGCATCATCAATGTCTTCACCAAGACGAGGAAGAACCATCACTGGCAAACATCATCCAGGTGAGACCCGGAGTTATGCAAAAGAGAGCTTTTGATGGATGACCTATTACACATTTTTAAATTTCCTTTTTTTTATTCCAAAAAGAAATTTTTTTCTGTAAAGTGAAGAATTATTGGAGTAGGGTGAATATGGCCTAAATAAATATCTTTACCAAAAAAAAAAAGTCCTCACAAGGTGTCATGTCCCTGAAATCAAAGTATTGGAATGTTAACTACCAAAGAGAAAATTTGCTTTCTTGAAATTTCTGACACACTGGTGAATGAGTGAGAGTTAGCAAGACATGTTTCTTATGTATATTGCCATAGGGGCCAACCAATGGGATTTATTTACTTTGTAAAGTAGCTCAAAATCTTGTTGGTTGCATCACAGCATTAACATGAGTTTGGGAATACATCTTTGGTTTGCAGAGGTTCAGTGGAGATGATAAAACAGAAAATTAATATTAAGGGAAATAAAATAAAGCAACAAGATGATAAAGGGACCTATCTAAAAAGGGGGAAAGAGGTTTCTAAAGCATTTGGAAGCTGTTGTTTTGTTCATGTGCCTTTCGTATGGTTAAAGCAGAAATTTATGGAGGCAACGAAATGGTGGATAAAAGAAAAATAGAAGATGTAATTTATTTTGATTCAAAGAGCTTTTGATGAAGTCCTATACAAGAGACCGTTAAGGAAACTTGCCAACCACTGGGCAAAAAGTACTGGGCTGTCAATCATGGGTTAAAAGTGAGTTAAAAGATAGAGGGGGAGTGAAAGAATAAATGACCAACTCTCAATGTAGAATAGAGTTAATAGTGTCAGCAATCAGTATAAGAATAGTGTCCTCCAGGATATTTAACACCCTTGTAAATGGACTAAATAATGAAGTGATGAAATTTGCTGATTAAACAAAACTATTTTGGTTCTCTAAGTCTATACAGATGGACGTGAGAAACAGAATCCAAACTCTGTAATTGAGCAAAACAGTGGCAGATGAAACTCAGAGCAGACAAGTGCAAAATAATGCATGTTAGAAACAGCACTTTAAATTACACATCCACTTGAGTGAGTTCTGAATTAGTTCTAAACTTACAGGGAAAAGATTTAAGGTCATGAAAGGCATCTTAATGAAGATGTATGCATAATGCTCAGCAGAGTTTTTTTTTTTTTTTTAAAGAAAGCAAATATACTGTTAAATTGCAGTAAGAATGAAAGAATATTCCAATGTTATTACAGAAATCGATGACACACACTTGTTCCACATTCAGTAAAAATCACCATATTTCCTAAAGAAGATGGTAAAAATAGAAAGAAACACCTTAAAACACCCTGGAAACTCATTAGAAGCAGTGGAAAAGACAGGCACAATTTCACATGGAAGTTTTTTAAATCTGCAATTACTTAATAATTTGAATGAAGGAAAGATGAACATATGTAGCATATATATTTACATGAAATAAAAACCTATATTAATTTTTGCAACTTAGATTATAGATAGACTAGAAACTATAAGTTCCCAGACACATAAATCATTTCACACTCTCCTTTTTCCCTCTTCCCCAGGAGGTAATTAATCCATGGATCTGACCACCAAGAACAGTAAGACTGCCCACCCTTCTGCCCTCTCCCTCTCCTCAAATGTTTAACTGAGACTGGCAACTGTCTCAATCAATCCCCAGGTTTCTAGGGATCAAGCATGTGCTGACGGAGGTCAGAAAGAAATGCTCTCCCACAATGCCCAAGTACTTTATAACTGACCTACTGCTAGTTAGAAAATGACATCCTCACACTTAAGCTAAGGATTGTACAATTGGGCAGGTGCATAAAGGGCTGAGTACCATGGGGGGAGGGGAGATGGTTACTGGCTAATTCTCTTCCCATAACTTTTAGACTTTACCAGAAGATTGGGACTGAGCTATTGGAGTCTTAATATTTCTTAGCCAGTATTTACAATGTTGAGGCAATTGTACTTTCCTTATTTGTTTTTCTTCCTGAAATCTAATCCCTGAGCACTGTGGTAAACAAAACTAAACTAAAAATGACTAGCAATAAAACATGAGCAAGAACAAACCAAATATTAATGTAAAAATAGCATTAATAAAAGCTAAAAATTGAATATTTTTTTTTAAATTCACCACAGAAGAGTGACAGCATAGCATTTTTTTAAATTTTAATCTTGCAAGTGGAGTGTAAGCATTCTGTTAGGGACCAGCTTACCCTTAAGGATTTTTTTTTTTTTTAAATAGGCATTTGAATGCTTAATAAAACATTTTAAATAACAAATATTTTTCTCTTCAAATATGTAGATTCTTTCTAAAAGAGGGCATAAGGTAACATTTTCACAGCAATTCTGCAAAGTATGAAAGGCAAAACATTTTACTGGATATTGGCTTAATGCAAGAGCATTACATTAAATGGAAAGTTACTAGGTTGGTGTTTACACAAGTATCTTCACCTCTATAATCTTCGAACCAAAATATCTTACAAGCTCCTTTTCAAAAGAAAACACACACACACACACACACACACACTGTTGAATAGTTTGCTATTTTTAGGCTACATGGACTCATCATTTATCCTTTTTTTACCAATGATGATGTATAGCTATCAATATTGCCATTCCCATCCCTCACTTGACCCTCCCCCAGTCTCTACAGAGGCCATATATTAAATTAACTTTTGTGAACTGGAATATCAGTACCACTGTCACCCAAAAATATTAAAACTTAAACATAGACACAAATGAGTAGAGAGTCTTATTTAGTATTCTCGGTATTGATCACCTAAAAGTTCATCTAGAGTTCTGGTCAAGATGGTGGAGCAGGTAAACGCTGTGCTCGCCTCCTCTCATGTCATTAAAATTATGACTAAATTATAGAACAATCAACCTGAAGAACTATCTGAAGACTAACTAAAAAGAACTCCTATAACTAAAGATATAAAGAAGGGGCCACATCAAGACTGATAGGAGGGGTGGAGACACAAAACAGGCTGGCCCCATACACACGTGTGGCAGTTGAGCATAGGAAGGGCTATCTTGGCCACAGAGCCCCCGCTGGAAGAGTGAGGGGCCCCAGCCTTACACCAAGTCTCCCCAGCACAGGGTTCCAGTGCCGAGGAGTCCCCACAAACCCCGGCTGTGAAAATCAGCAGAGATCCCAACCACCCTGGTGAGATGAAAGGCTGCTTAAAACTCAGACATCCTCTTTAAAGGGCTCACACACAGATTCACTCACTTGCAGGTACTCACTCTGGGCTCTGATGGAGGGACAGGAGCTCTGGAGGCACCAGAGACATATCAGGAAAGGCTGAATTGTGTGGCTTTAGGGTGAGGGCTAGAGGAACAGTCATCATTATCCCTGCTTAAGCCTTCCTCCTGTGCAGCCTGCAGGTGGGCACCATCTTGCCTGTTGAGCCCTCTACCCACACGGCCAAATCAGAATCTGCATTGGCCTGATGAACTCCGCTCATTCCACCCTAGTGACTCCCTGGGACCCTGCCCCACCCAACTCTGGCATTGCCAGAGGCACCTTCATGGCTGGGCAATCAGCCCCACCCCACCCACAGTAGAAAACTCCCTAAGCCGCAGTCAACAGGCCTTGGCTTTCATGCCTCCAGAGGCACTTGGTGGCAGGCAACCAGCCCTGGCCTAAGCTGCAGCATTTCTTGAACAAATCTCAGGGTTCTTTAGGCCTGAGGCAGGTAGCGGCTAGCCTTGGTGTGAATCTGAGACTTTTGTGAGTGGCCACAGGCTCAGCACTGGCACCAAATCTGAGTCTGAAATAACCTGGTGAACACCAGTCACCCCACCCTGGTGATTCCCTGAGTCTGTGCCTCACCCAACTCTCACACTGCCCAAGACTCTTTCAGCTGCTGAGCCTTACAGGCAGCCAGCAACAGCCTTGGTGTGCCCTGGGCCTTTTGCTGAGCTGCCCCAGGCCCAGTACTGATGGCAGCTGGCCTGGGTGTCAAGCATAGCCTCTCCCACAGGCCTCCAGGCCTAGCACAGGCAGCAACCGACTGCGAATAGCTCTGTAGCTCCTACCGGGTAGCCCCCATGGGTCACGGGCAGTGACTGACCTTGGCCTGTACAGGAGCCTCTCCCAAGGGGCTCCAGAACAAACACACCCAAAGGCTAATATCAGACCACAACAGAGCACTACCTGATTAGCCCCCAAAGAGGCAGGGTGGTCTCAACAGTCATACACGCCTGCTGGTATGCATCCCACTCCATGGGATCAGTCCCCAAACAGCAGCTATAAAGAAAGAGACAGACAGACAGACAGACAGACAGACGGACAGAGAGACAGAGAGACAGAGAGACAGAGAGAGACAGAGAGAGACAGAGACAGAGACAGAGAGAGGAAGGAAGGAAGG
>NW_006438088.1:7644008-7648184 GCF_000325575.1 Pteropus alecto
AGAAAGAAAGAAAGAAAGAAAGAAAGAAAGAAAGAAAGAAAGAAAGAAAGAAAGAAAGAAAGAAAGAAAGAAAGAAAGAAAGAGAAAGAAAGAAAGAAAGAGAAAGAAAAAAAGAAAGAAAGGTCCTCTAAAACTCTGATATGGCAAACAACTCATTCAGTTAGATGGACATCACTTATTTAAGAAAGTAACTCTCCAGAATATTGCCAAAAAGAAAAACAAAAGAGTTCCTTAACAGCCAAAACAGATGTAAAAATTCCATACACTTCCCTTTTAGATGAGCCCTTCAGGTTATCTCTCAAAGCCCAGATTGCTTTTTTTTTTTAAAGTTAATTAAGGTATTAATTGCATAAGATATTTTCTTAGGTTTAGATCATGCTAGCAGTGTATGAATTAAACCTTACTTTATAATTATTTTTAAAGAAAATTTTAACAGTTTTATTGAGATATAATTCACACAGCATGCAATTTATCCATTTAAAGTGTACAATTCAATGTTTTTTAGTACATTTGCATTTATGCACAACCACATTTTAGAACATTTTCATCACCTCAAAAAGAAGCCCCATAACCTTTAGCTATCACTCTCCTATTCCCCTGCTCCTGTCCTTACCCTAGGCCTAAGCAATCACTAATCTACCTCTGTTTCTACAGATTGCTCTGTTCCAAGCTTTCATATGAATGGAATCATATAATACATGGTCTTTGTGACTAGCTTTTTCCACTTAGCATATTTTCAAGGTTTATTCATATTGTAGTATGTATTAGTACTTCATTCCTTTTTATGACCAAATATATTCTATTGTACAGATGTACCACATTTTACTTATCCATTTGTCAGTTGATGGACATTTAAGTAATTCCCAGCTTTTGCCTATTATAAATTAATGCTGCTGTAAACATTCTTGTATAAGTTTCTGTGTAGACATATGTTTTCATTTCTCTTGAATGTATGCCTAGGAGTGGAATTGCTGGGTCATATGGTTTGGGTCTATGGGTCTATGTTTAATCATTTGGCAAACTGCCAGACTTTTCCAACGCAGCTGCACCATTTTGCATTCTAATCAAATATATGAGGGTTCAAATTTCCCCATATCCTTTTCAACACTTGTTATTATTGGACTTTTGGATTGTAGCCATTCTGATGGGTGTGAAATGGCATCTCATTTTGATTTTCATTTTCCTGATGACTAATGATGTCAAGCATTTTTTCACATTCTTATTCACCGTTGGTATATCTTCCTCACAGAAATGTCAATTTGAATTCTTTGCCCATTTTTAAATTGGGAGCCAGTTTACTTTTACTTTATACATTATTTATCAGCTAACAAACAAGAAATAGAAAATAGTAAATGGGGAGGAGCTATTAAAGACAGACATACCAGCTCACCTGATATAACAAGAGAAGGAAAAAATTATAAAAAGCAAACGTAAAACCTCAAAAAGCAGGACATTCATCAGAACCACAGGATGGGGACAATGGTTTCAATGTGCCCTGACAGCATCTGTGTTTCAATATGGAAAATGACTGAAGTTTGCTGTGATTACCTTAAATCCTCTTCCCAGGATCATTTTAAAGTCTATATGGACTGTTTATAAAGGCTGGCAGGTTTATAATATAATTCGAAGCTGTGGTGAAGAGAGATTAACACTTGTTATCAATAATGTGCTCTTAAATGTTTAACAACCAACTCTCCAGGGAGAAGAAAAGGTCTAATTTGTACTTTCATAGCTGATTTCAAGCTACCTACCAAAGTGATATCAACAGGCACAAGAACTTCTTGAAATTTTAGCAATTGGCTCACAAACCAGTAGAAGCCAATCTGGACACGCCCTAGCTTGAAATGTGACTGATATAAGCTAGTCAACTGTGTTAGTCTCTACATACATGACCTCATTTATTGCTCTCAACAACCTTTAAGAAGAAATAAGTGTATTTATCCCCAAAGTAAACTGAGGTTCAGAAAGATGTGACAAACTTGCCCAGGGAGATACTGCTAGGAAGTACCATTCTGGTCTTTCCAAAGATTGTTACTCTTGGTACATGAAATTGATTCCTCATTTTTAAACGTTAGTCAAAAACAATGCTCAAGTTGAGTTAAAAGGCACTTCTTAAGAAGAGTCATCCAATATTCTGAAATTTTACTCATTTGGAACACCATAGCCCTTGGCATTGGTGGGCAAGTGAGGTGTAATACATAGGAATTTAGAATCAGAAACAGCTAGCTGCAGCTTCACCAAAGACAAATGGGCAGAGGCCTGTTCAGTGATAAACCTAAGCCAAGCAGGAATTTGCAAACAAAGCTTCCCAGTACTCTAGCAGTATAGAAAGTGGCTCTGAGTAATTAGAGATAGTCCTTTCCAGCTTCACATTTAGCCATAGCTCCTGCCAAAACCAGCTCCTGCCAGGGCTGGGCAGGGACTCTCGCCATACCAGTTCCACGTGCCCCCAGTTGGTGCATTCACACATGCAGTAAGCGTATTAACACACCTTAACAAACAGCCTTACGGCAAATTGCAAGAAATTCCATTTCAGCATGTATCATGTGACATTATTCTCCCCCAACTTACACTGTGCATAAAAAACTGAAGTAGCACCTAAGTTTTTGAAAGCAGAGTAAGTATATCTTGGGACTGAACGTTACCAGGATTCTAACCAAATAAAATGCCAAATTCTCCACCCAGAAGCTAATGATCGCTATACTTAAAAATTTGTAATTAGACAAATTGTATGGAAGGATTCGCTTATGCAATCAGTGGCAAGTTTCAACTTCTTTTTCCAGCCAGTATCAAAGAGGTGGGTTGATCTACCACAGGATAAGACATTCCCTTTGCCCTCCCTGGCACCCAATGTGGAATATATTACTCTATTATGGAAGCTGCTATTGTATGCCTGTTAGGTAAGTAGGATTTGTAATTCAGCAACCAAGGTTTGGTAATTATCTCTGTGTCAGCCAGGCTTCCAACCTCACCATATACCAGTGTCCAAAGGCTTCAGTACTACATACAGCCTAAGAATGATATCAGTCAAAGCTTTGGAAGGTCTGCTTTTAACTTATGGCAAGACTATAGAGCTATATTCTCTCGATATCTTTAAGAAAACGAGACTATTAATGTACAATGCTCTTCATTGTATTTTGCTCTGCTCTATATTAAAACCTGAATGAACTGGATTTTAAAATAATACAGGCACTTTTTTTAACCTTTCACCCAACAAAGAATATAATAAACAGTAGCTTCATTCAGAGATCTTTGGTACAAAGCAGAATGCTTTGACACTTAATATTGCCATTATTATAGGCTTAGTAGTAGCCATACAGGGGAATTAGAGGAGAAAAGACAAGAAAGCCATGATGGGCAAGGTTGGGTAACCCCCCCCCCTGCAGCTACCCCTCTCAATAGCCCACATCATTGGCTCCCATGTCTCCACCCCTATGGATAGCCCATTAGTAAATAGGAATGGTTTCCTGGGCATCACAGCATTCTAACCCAAACTTCATCAAGGCATGCTCTCTTCATCTTCCCCCAACTCCTCTCATGTTCCACTTTGCAGGTTAGCCACTTGGAATCTCATGTCCTAAGGGCCAGGCTTTTGGTTGTTAGAAAATACAATAAACTAGTCCTATGAGCTAACAGAAAAAGAGTTAAGTAGATGGTACCACTCATTCCCTTGCCCCCTACAGGTACATTCAAATGGCTGCCTCAGGCTCCCAGAGCTGACAGCTACTCTTTTATTGACTCACCCAAGAGTGGTAAGAATACCAGTCCAGGCTGTAAGAAAAGATAACACCGTGTCCTTAGCCACTAGAGTGGAGATGATTAAAGTGAGGATGGGGTGACGTGAAATCACAAGGCTAGGCCTGCCTCATGGGTATATACAATCCTTAACAGTATGCAGATGGTCGACCAGAAATCCAGCCAGCCTTCCCTGAGGGAATCATTTCCATTCCTACCTCTGTGTAGATTAACTACAATTCAACATTTGAGTTTGAGTCGCAACGCCCAACAAAGTGGATGGTTTGTAGAAAACAATCTTTTAGAGTTCTAGCACCAGAAGCACCAGTCTCTAAAAACAGCCTTATAACCAAGATGTTGTGAGTTATGCAATCAATTTCATGTGGCTGGAAGGTTCTTTAATTTGGCAACCAGGTAAAGCAAGAGTTGACTCCTTGAAAT
>NW_006438088.1:7648203-7654461 GCF_000325575.1 Pteropus alecto
CCTCATACACAATTCCTTTTGAAGCCACCAAAAATCCCTTTCACAGAACAGAGGGATGAGAACAGTCTGTTTGTTTTTATATGAACCTATCTATGCTCTCCCTCCAACGAGCCTAGCTAGTTTTCTTTTTCAAAACTCTTGTCAAAATTCTCACATTCCAGGAAGGCTTTTCCTACAATAGGTCTCCTCTAAATCAAAATGGCTACGGTCCAAAGGTTGTGCCAAAGAAAAATTCAGCTAGCTGCCAGCCTTGTCTTGGCAGTATGATTGACCTTTCCTTCCTCTATGTTTTTATTTCTTAATTGTCATGTCTATCTCAGTAAAGTGACAAACATGATAGGAATTGCTTTTATCCTTGTGTTTTTATAGTGCTTCAGATGATGACTCTACTCAATAAATTGAAAATCATTATTATATACAAATGCATATGCTAATGCATGACCTGCAAGCTCAGATGGCGGAATGAATAAACAATTACTGGCAAACACCATGGTATGGCATTTCAATGAAGTCATCACAGACTCACTAGCAATTATCTTTGCAGACTTGAGGTGAGGTATCTATGAACAGAGAGAGAAATACGCACTTGTATTTTAAAAAGAAAAATTGGAAAACTCAAAAAATTAGACTCAAAACCTTAACATTCAGATCCAGAAATATGTTACAGTTTTCTAAACACACACTCTCATACACACACACACACACACACACACACACACACACACACACACACACACAGAGTAGCATGCTGAATAAAATCAAGGCAGTTTTACTTTTAAAAAAATCCTATCACATTAGTCAAATGCTATTCCTCAGAAGCATGACAAATCTGGTAAAACCAAGTAGAAGGCAAAGATATGAAATAGTTTTGACGACTGTACAGCTTTAAGTTTTGTCTTCCTTGACATCAGGCAATTAAAGAATTTCATTCTGAAATCATCTTCTCATTAGACAAATTCGTAAGTGATTAGCAGACCTTTCTAAGCAAGTAATTATTAATGGTCCAGTGTCAGCCCAGAGATGCATACCTCATGGGATTCCAAAGTGATTGGTCTTAACCTAATGCTATTTTTAGTAGTGACTTAGATGATGGTAGAGAACATGGTTATTAAGTTTGGAGATGACATCAAACCAGTTGTGGTACATTCCACTTTGGAAAACTGGATAGAAGTGCAAATGATCTTGATGAGTTGGAGAAGTGGGTGGACATAAATAGATTGAGGCTCTATAGTACAATTCACATGGGAAGAAAAACAAACCATGCAATTGCAGGATTCATTTTGTGATGTCATAAAGAAAATGATTTGGAGATCATAGTCAACAAAAACTATTGGTGCTCATACTTTAACCTTAAAAGCATAATTGATTTAGTGAAAAGAAAACAGGAAGTCTTTCCTTGATGCTCAGTACAGATACAGGCTATCCTAGAACACTCTGTACTGTCTTTAGCTTCACATTTTCAAGTGGGATATGGAGAATGTGGGAGCATTTAAGAAGAAATGGATTTTCTCTTATTGATTACAAGTTTGAGAAACAGCCCTTAGAGAAAATGACTATAATGATAAAGCAATTTGGACTAGAAAAAGGACTTAACTGAGGGACTTAAACATTTTCAAACTTAGAAAGAGAAAGAAAGATGGAAGAAAATCAGTTTTGATGATGTTAGAAAATCTTCCTAGCAAAAAAAAGTCATAGAAAACCAGAGTGCATGCAACTGGAATTGGACGTCTTTCACTGAAAATGTCAAAGAATGAGCCTGTTTCCAAATCTGGGAACAGCTTTATGTATAGACAGAAGATTAGACTACACATATGAGAGTAAAAACAAAAGGAAAAACTTTGTGTCCTGTTTATCTTGTTTTCCCCCCTTTTATTTAAAAGAAAGGGAATAAATGTTCACTGTCTTTTGGGACCCTAACTTCTCCAGATGAGACTATATGGAGCAACTCAATCCCTATCACTCATCCATGTTTCCCCAGATCCAGATATTGCATTGTTCAGATTCTTTGCTACATATTGTTTCAGGAATGGTCATTGCAAGTAATGGTGAGTTCTGAAGAAATTACAAACCCAAGCCCTTTACCACCCCTGAAGGGGATGCAGCCCAATTTCTGATTAATCGTAAATGTAAAATTACACTTTGATCTTTCCCATCACTGGGCTTATGGTCAAACCTTGGGCCCTGGTCTGGAATGCATAATATTTCTATTAACAACCTCCTAGGATCTTCTAACCTTTCAAGGTTGCATGCCATCCTACCTCTCATGGAGCTTGCCTAACCTCTCCTTGTCACAGCAATTTCTCCTTCCCAGGAACTCAGAGCATATATGTACTATCAATGACATTCACTTGATACATAGGCATACATAGCCTTGTGACATCTCAGGTACTGTTGAATCACCAGGTAACATTTCCTGCTTGTTTGTATTGTATTCCTATATTCCTTAGACTGTAAACTCTTTGAAGGTGAGGATTATTTGTTAAATTATTTTGTATTATCCTATAGCATCTAGCTGAGTAAGTATTATGTTCACAGTAGAGGATAAGTTAATATTAGCTTAATGAATAAAGGAATGAGTAAGAGAAATGTTTAAATTCAATCTTCACCTAGAAAGTCACTTTCTACCTTGGAAAACTTCTGCTGAGAAGAGATGTTTCACAGAGAATGTAGTCAATATTATTGTAATGGCTGTGTGTAGTGCCAGATGAATGCTAGAGTAATCGGGGAGGATCTCTTCATAAATTATATAAATGTCTAACAATGGTACTGTATACCTGAAACTAATATAAAGTAATAAAAAAATAAATTTTAAAAAAATTAAAATAAGTAAAGTGACATATCAAGAAAAAAAAGAACAGATTGTTTCATGAGAAAATAAAAACCAATTAAGGAGAAAAAAACAACATTTTATAAATTCTTAGTGAGAAAAGTAAATGTTAACTTTATAAAACCCCATAAAGCCATCACAATGCTTCCTTAAATATAGAAAATATTAAATTACAGAGTCTCCAAATGGTATAGATTATAAAAATTATGAAATCATTGCTATTTTAATGAGTAAAACATTTCTTATCAACACATGCAATTATAAAAGCAAAAAGAAACAATTATATGAGTGTGTGTCCATATGTGTCCATTTAATCTAATGACATTTGAACACCTCTCCTTTTTTAAGATTAATGTTTTATGTACAGTCTACCTCAGCTCACTATAAATAGTATTTCTACTGCGACCATCAACAAGCTATCCACAGTAGGAGACCATATTTAAATTGTATCTAACACATCGTAGATTTTGAGTTAGAATACTGGTACATTTTACAAAGATACACATGCCATGATAGTCACTAATCTGGGTGACATTTGAACCTATCACCTGGGTGACATTTGAACCTAAATGCATTATATTTATAGCACATTTTGAAAATCTCAATGTGAAGCATTATCTGAGAATGAGCAGATGTTGCTATTGTAAGCACAGTTTGGTTGGTTGTTTTCTAAATACTGTAGGTGGTTAGATGTCCAGATCTTTGAAAAATACCAAGCAGGCATTATGATGTGCACTGCTTGAGGAGATTGTTTGACATCCAAGTAAAACTTGTTCTTTGCTTGATTTACACTTTGAAGTTATTTCCTAGAAACTCGTTGCACATAGTAACACAGAATATCCCCAAATTTTCCAAAGTAATTTAGGGTATCCAAAGTTCTTGTAAAAGCAAGTGAAATAGGTCGGAGGGCAAGCAAGTGAATTTTGGCATAAACTGAGGGTTTGAGAATCAGTCAAAAATAATAATTTCCTGCCAAAATCTACATTACCTCGTTTCTACCTGAGGCTATATAACAGAAGTCTGTTTCTATAGGAAATCGTATGGATTTCCATTGAAGCTTAACTACCACCCCCCATAATTCAGTCACAGATGTTTGTCCAGTTGCTGGGGGCGAGGGTGGGGGAAGTATATTTCTGACTCTCTTTAGGACAGTGCCCAGGACAGTCAGTTGTATAACAGAACTCCTGCATTAAGCCAGTTATAGCAGGACAGCAAAAGGAAGAGCGAAGGGGCCCGAGAACACAGTGCACCCCTGAGTAGCAGTATTCTCAAAGCCTTTTGGTTCTTGGAGGCAAATCACCTACTCAGTGCTCAGAAAGGGATCTTCGCTCTCTTGAGTCCTTGTTTGAGATTATCGATAAGTTATATCTTATTATCGATAAGATGAGTTATAAATTCAGGAACGGGGAAATGGGGAAGGTTTTAAATACTTTCTGCCAGAGGCAGGCAGGAGAAGACGCAGGTTGAATCAGGAAACAGCTGAGAAATTGGCTCCAGAGCCCTACCAATCCCGGCTCTGCCATCAGCACTCGTACTAGCTGGGTGACTACACGAATCATTTAGCCTCTCTCAACTTTAGTTTCTTCATCTAAAAATAATCTTTACCTCGGTTGATACGAGGATTAAATGAAAGAATATTTGTTCAGCGTTTAGCACAGCACCTAAGACATACTAATCTCCCAACTAATTGGGCCTTGTGGGATTATCACTGTTATTAGGGGAAAAAGAGCTCATAAAACACCCAGGGCAGTCAGGATAACCTGCACGGGAACCACTTATACCAAGGCAAGCTTATAATGGAGGATATCACTAACCAAGTGTCTGGACAAACAGAATGTAGAGGAGTGGCAGGGGGCTTATCTTTCATCTTTTTTCACAGTGCCTCTGGCAATACCCTAGGCACAATAAGCATTTTTAAAGTATTTCCTGAATAAACTGAACAAAAGAACAAGGTGCAAAGGGGCAGGAGCAGAAACATCTTGAAGAATCTAAGGACTACACTAAAGCAATTAAAAACTAAAGTTCTGGAAATTTCTTTTAAAGTCAATTTTTCCCTTCTCTTTGGGTGTTTTATCCTGACACATTTTTTCTCCTGTCTCCTACTCTCCTCATCTTTTGGCAAAGATTCGTAAATTTCAAAAAAAAAAAAAAAAAAACCTCGACTAGATGTATTCATTATAAAAAATACCAAGTATGCTTTCTTTCCTTTTTCATGCAATATTTGTGAGCAGGTCAGAGTATGACAGACAGTGCTAGGTGCTCAAAGATTGTGACAGATTTCAGTAATTCTTCTCGCTCATTCAATAAGAGTATTCCCATGGATGAGAGAAACTACAGGCAGTGAGGAGGAAATGGGAAAAGCTCGTCAATCTCTCTCTAAATACTCTTTTTCTTGGCCTGGTAGCACATCAGACCTGTTTTTACTGTTTTTCTATGCCAAAGGCATCATTTCTTGGCCTTGGATTGAAGTGAGAGAAGAGAATGATGTTTTTTCCCAAGAAAAGTGCATATATGTGATTTATAAATTCTTCTGATAGGAAACAGATCACTCTTCTTTCCAGTCCAATTCAAGAGCTCTTTCTGAAATTTCAATCACTTAAATGCTCAGGATTTAGGAAAATTGACTGAAATTTAGCCAAGAAGATACAGAATAATTATGAGGTAAAGAGAGATGCACTTTGTTTTCTAGTCAAGTCACATAAAACAGAATTTTCCCCCAAATTTCCAAAATACTTCCTGTGCAATTGACAGTCTTCAAAAAAAAATTGATTCTGGACATCCCTTCAAAAATTTCAAAGCCAGAATACTAGTTAGAAGATTGTAGGTCCAGGAGCTATTAATAAAAAATGGTGCGAAAGACCCAAAGATCAGTTACATTTCATATGAAATCATAATTTGGTATTTAGTATCAGATGTATTAATTTCAACAAATAGTAAGGTAACATTTATTAAAATGTAAAAACAATTTCAATTCCAACTATCTATGTATTAGATAGTAAAGGTGGTTGTTAAAAAAAATTTAATGGGTTTGCCACCTAAAAGCTATAGCAATTCCGAAGTTATGCTTAATTCAACTGACATTTATTAAAATAGTACTGGGTGATTGGAAATCAGAGATGAATAAGATGTAGCCATTGCCTCACACACAACTCACCCTAGCTGCTAAAGGCAAGAAAGTAAGCAAATTGGTGTAATACAAAGCAGTGCATGCTCACTGCTGTCACGCATCCCAGAATGAGCTCCTAATCTAATCTGGGGGAAATTAGGGGAAGTTTCTCTGAAAATTATGCACAAGAGAATCCTGAAAGGTGAAGAAGAATTTTCCAGGTGAACATGGAAGAGGAACAGCAATGGCGGAAACCATCATGGAACTCAAGGCAGTTTGGTGAGGCTAGACTGAAGCATCCATATTGGGTGGCTGGCAGGGAAAG
>NW_006438088.1:7654481-7667179 GCF_000325575.1 Pteropus alecto
AGGTGAAAGCGGGGACATCAAAAGGCTTGGAGTGATTGGTAGGGTGGTAATATAGCTTATATGGCCTAAGTAAATTTGATTTATACCTGTGGCCTCGATGTAATTATTAAAAGTGCCACCTTGCACTCTCAAAAGTGTCCCAAATTGATTGATATGTTTTATGATCTTCTTAGTGATTAGAAGCCATTATCCCTGAGGATACAAGTATAAATAAAATCTGACCCCTGTTTTCAAAGAGCTCACAGGAATGAAAGAGGTAGCCTCAGAAACAGCTAATTATAACACAAACCAAAAGATGATATGTGCTATAATGTAAAAATGAGTAAACACTCCCAAAAATGATAACATCTGAGCAGAGCTTCGGAGGATGAGTTTGAATTGAACAGGAATGAAAGACCATTCTAGGCCTGAAAGGTCATGCCACTTGGGAGAAAGGCAAGCATCCAAGGTGGTTGGAGGGGAAAGGACCTCAGTGACTCTGGTGACAATTGAAGCTGAAAAGTTAGCCTTGCAAACAAATTGTTAAGGATCTTGAACACCGTATCAAGGAATATGGAGTCAGAAATGTCAGCAATGAGGAGCCCCCAAAGATCTCTAATCAGGGGACTAATGTGATCTAATTTGGCTTTTGAATTGAAAACTCCAGCTTCTCGGTGGAAGATGAACTAGAGCAAGGGGAGAGATAATGGCTGTACTTTAGATAGAAAAGAAAGAATGTGGTGCTGCAGTTATGGGAGCCTGAGTGTTAACTTTTATGAAGCTTGATTACTGCCTTTGGAAGTTCAGCTATGACAAAAAGAATAGTCTTATCAATAAATGATAGTAAACAAGAAAAGGAAGAACATTTACAATCCTAGGAAGGTGTGCCAGCCAACTAATACAAGGGACTGAGGAGGTAATACAAAAGCTTTGATGAGTTTACTACTCCAAAGGTTATGGCAAAGTTTACACACTATAAATTTTATAATAAATCTTAAGACCAAATGAGCCCATGGAAAGGATTGTGACAGCCAGAACTACTAATGAAGGACCTTTAGCCTTGACTGACAGGGATGAAATAATTTATAATAGTGGTGTATTCCAAACCAAGTCAGTGAAAATCTGACAAATTGGGGATTTGGGTTTTGTCTCAATAAAGAAGCCTGCTGGCTATTTTTATAACCAAAATAGACCAGCCAGAAGAAGCCTTAGGAAAGACAGAAAAACTCATTTGTTTCCTTTGCTCTCTTATCTTTTATTTTTTTCCTTTCTCTTATGTTGGAAGATGGTAATGACAAAAATTTTTAAAAGAACATAAATTCAACTCAATAAGTTATATTAAATTTGATAATCAATGGATGGCAGATAAAGAAATCAGATTACTCTCACATCCAATTGTCAATGGAAAAGTTTTTTTTTTAAATGTTCAATAAAGGAGCTATATTTGCCCAATCATAATTTCCTCAGCTTTATGAAAAGAAGATTCTGTGTAGATAAGAAGCTTGTGGACTACATGAGTCCATTAATGAAGGCAGAGACTTCCCCATATTTGTACCATGAAAGATCACTTTTGCTAGGAATTTTCCCCTATGACTACAATCTTTGGAAAAATGTTTACCCTAAACAAGAAGTATTTAAGTAACAGATGATTTAGTTTCTTATTGTTTTATTAATCACATGTAGCCTTTTCTGCCAACTGGAATTCCCGATTACTAGGAGAAATATTTCTGTTACCACACCGAATTGATATAACTTTAGCCAAAAGCAAAGAAACTTGACATTTTATTTAGCCTGTATGAACTTAATTAATTTAATTAATATAACGGTTTCTGTTAGCTGCTTTTGAAATACTGAAAATAGCTCAAGGAGTTTATTACCATCCTCAAGGACCCTGAAGGATGTAAAACCTTTGACAGGGAACTTTTGCACCAGAGAATGGACTTTCAAAGGGTGATTAAGAATAAGCGAACCTTGTATGTATTACACTCCCCCAATGCTCATCGGCTCACTCTTACATTTGTTCTATTTGACAAGAATTTATTGAATACCAACTAGTCATGTGTTAGGCACTGAAGTAGACATCGAGAAGACAAAGATAAAGCCCGTTGCCTTCAAAAAGCTTGCAGTCTAGTCAGAGAAATAGAGATGGAAAGCACCCTCTACAATTTCTAATTCGAAGCTGCGGCTGCAGAGATGTCATTTTCTAACCCTCCGGTGGGGAGCCTGGGGAAGCTTCCAGAGACGTTAATAACTGAACAGAGACATTACAGTGGAGAAGGAGCCAGCCAGTTGAACAAATGGAAACAGGACGTGAAAGGGCATACATCGTGAGAAGGAATGAATGGGACGTGCAGAAACAACTAGAGATTCAGAAGGAGAGGCAGTGTAGGTTAGTGGTTAAACCCACGGACCTTGACATCAGACCACCTAGGAGGGACTCTAGGTTCTACTACTTAGAAGTTGATGACTTTTCACAACTTATTCAACCTTTCTAAGCCTCTCTTTTCCCCCATGTAAAATGGGAACATCTATTTCGTGGGGTCACTAAGAGGATCAAAGCGTTGGTTCTTGGTAGCTAGTACTGAGGCATGTCTGTCCTCTACTGCTCTTAGAAAGTACACTAATTGTAGGAGGGTACAGTTGGGCAGGATGGCAGCAGCCAGGGCCTGAAGGATTTTTCTGCCACGTTAAAAAGGTGGCACAGCCTTTTGTGAGTTCTTGAATTTTAAGTGGAGAAACAAGGAGTTACATAATATGATTTTTATGTTAGAAAGTATGCTTTAGCTGTAGTGTGTAACATGGATTAGAGAAATAGGAGACCGAAGGCATAGAGCTAACTAGGAGACTATGGCAATGGCACCAAACAAGGTTAGTGTCACTAAATGATAATAGTTATAACTGTTTGGCAAGGTGAATCTGCTGAGGGAAGAAAAATATTAGTTTCATTTACTCGCACCAGGTCTAAAATATTCTGTGAAAACTTCTCTTTCTAAAGTGTTTGTTTTTCTCCTTAGTGCAACAAAGCATCTTTTGAAGTAGCATAGCAACCAATGAGGGAATTTCTTTGTCAGCTCAACACAGGGGAATATATACAAAGTCCTTTATAAAGAGATCCACACCTGTAAAAAGCCTCTGCCTTAAATGTGCCGACTAAACTAATGGGATAAATAAATCCTCTTTGAAATGCAGAAGAAGCTTAGAAAGAGCCTCTAGGAAGTCGTATTTGATATGCACAAGCATCTTGAAAAATAGTTTCCCACTCTCAGTCTCCACTTGGGAATTGATAGAAGACAATTCTTCAAGCCAAGCAAGAACACCAACAGAGCAAGGGTCCTCACAGCTTGGTCTCCACCCCCCAGCAGCTGGGCTTTGAGAAAAGTACATATTGCAAACTGCCTTTTGCCAGAAATCTCTGATTTCAGGCGAACACAAGACCGCCAAAGGAGATGGGGAGCTTGAGAGCTGTAAACCAGAAAAAGGAGAAGACCAAAGCTAGGGAATCTTGAGAGAATGATGCAAAACGAATTCTGCCCACCAGAAATACAACTCTAACATCAGTCTTCCCCTTCCTCTAAAAAGGTATACCATTAAAAAAAAAATTGTACTGGATACATACCTAGAAAGGGAATGCCCCAACAGCCTTAAATAAAAGTTCTTAGGCAAGGAGTCAGGGAAATGAAGTATTCAGAGGAAAAGAAAGGATACTTAGGGCAGAAAGCAAAGTGCCATATTTGAAGATAGTATGTTTTGCCAAAATGGTTTTTTCACAGCCTTTTAACTGACAGCTGAGGCTCTTTCCCACACCGAAGACCATCCAGATGTGATAATTTGGCGTTGGACGCATCTTACTGGCATGTATAAAGAAAGGCAGCTGCCCACAGCCCAGGGAGTTAAAAGCAACCCACAGAGCAATTCCAGTCAAATACAAGTTCAAGGTATATGGTTTTGCAAGCAGTGCTGCTGTAGAGAGTCGTCTATTATCACCCCAACCTCTTCTGGAGTTTTTGGAAAGTACTTCTAAAAAGCGTTGGAAGAAAAAAATCCTAAAGTGTCAACTTAGAAAAACTGGTAATTTTTGTTTCCTTTTTAAAAAATATCTTTTTATATTTTCAATGAAAGTTATTTTTTTATAATGGAAAGTTAATTTTAAAAATAATTTTACTCCTCTATAATGTGTTTATATCAGTTGTTTTCATTACAATCATATAAAATTTATTAGAAATCAGCTGTAAATTTATTGTGCTGTTACAATATAATTTCCTCCTTGGTTTTCCTGCAAACTTCAGTAAAGCTTACTCTACATACAAACAAAAAAAAAATTCTACACCTGTATAATGTCAGAGATACACAAAATCAATGGATGCAACTGAAGAACTATTATCGATGAGAAAAAAACTGGAAAAATAACTAAAAATAGTCATGATTCTAATAAATGTGAAAAAGAAGAAATAGATTAAAGTCCAAATTAAGTTCCCTATAGAAAGTTTCTCTTTCTGACATGTACAGCAAGAAACAAAGCACAGAGAAATACTCATGAATGCTTAGATATAAAAGTATAAACAAGAGCTTTATTAAGGAGAGAAACACATCAGTGAGTCATAGGTCAGATGTAAAAGATATGGTTCAATGAATAAAATTGAGACATCTTGCATGATTGCTATTTTTCCCAAGTATATATTGGTTGTATATTTTTTTAAAGCGTAAAACATTATGAAAATCCAGTGCTGTATACTGTATGTGGTGGGCGTGTGGGTGTGTATATTATACCAAGCACAAGGAGCCAGCATGGTCCTTCACATTTTCAATCAAAAATATGGTTGGACAGGAAAGAAGAGACTCATATTTAAAAACTTATAGGAGAAATATTCTGAGTGAAATCATGGAAGGAGTTTATTGAAGACTCTCCAGTGAAGACTTTTTTTGATTAAGATGTCAAAAGTTACAGCGCCATACTGAATAAACAAAACATAAAAATTTACCTCTCTGGAGTTGTCTGTCAAGGAGACATTAATAGTAGACAAAAAAATATTTTAGTTTAATTTTTTTTAAGTAAAACTATTTTCTAGTACTTTTTCACTTATGTTATTCAATATCCCTTTTAGGATAACTCCTTTCAGAGCTAAGAGTAATTAATTAATTAATTAATTAATGCTTATATTAATGAACTAGTAGTCCTTTCCTTATTTAACAATGAAAGCCATGGAACACAACCTATTTCTGCCTTGGCCTTGTCTACCAGGAAGCTCTAAGAAAATTTGCTTCCCCCAGGGTTTACTGACACCATTATCCATTGTTTTTCCTCCTTTGATGTTTATCTTTGCTATTTATTCTTCTGTTAAAGTTTTTCTGCCTCATTGTATCTTTTAAAAAGCTGTTCTTTCATTCAAAGTTAAAAGGTAGAGGGTGGGAGAAAAAAGAGGAAGGACTATCTTCTTCCTTTCTGTCCAGGATAATGCTGCCTACTGTGTCCTTTCTTCAAAGTGAAGGAGAGAGGGATGAAAGGCTAAAGACTTTCGGATAGTTTTTCTGGATTTTGGAGTTTTCTTTTGCAAAACTTCATTTTGGTCTGGAGTCATATTCGACCCCCTGTCTAAAAGGTAATAGGCAATAATAAAAGCTTTCAGCTGTGAAGTCAGGTTGACTTCATTTGAAACCCCAGCTCTCCCACTTGGCAGCTGAGTGACTACAGTCAAATCACCTGACTCTGGGCCTCAGATAATAAATAATACCTTTTTTTTTTTTTGTTAGCAGTGTTGACTCTGAAATGAAATTAGACAATACATGGCATACTATATGGCATAGAACAGGCCCTCAGCATGTGCAGTCTCTCTTTTTTCTTTCTTTCTTCCCTCAGGGCACTGTTTTTCTCTAAGTCATTAGACACAGTGTGGTCTAAGGAGGAGAATTCAGTGTGGCAATGGATAAAAACAAAAGCCATCACCAAAGTCCTCTTTTATTTTATTTTTTTCTCCCTTAGAAACTGTTTTGGGGGCGGGTATTGGGGAGATTTCTAGCCAACAGAAAAGGAAACTAATAATTAATTTTTCTATTCTTATTAAATAAAATAATATCTACTTGTCCATTAGAGTTTCTGATCAACTTGAGGTTCCCACTGTTACCAATATTAGTTGAAATAATTTAAGTCAAAAGTAAAACCATCTGAACATTTAAAATAGCCTAAGCAGTCTTATGGCCTATAGACTTCAGAAGTGTTGAAAGGCACTAGAAAGCTTACCTCACTACCTTGGCTGATCTGTAGGAGTTTAGAAGCTTCCAGTATAGTGGCTAATGTGGCAGGTGTTTCTGATGAAATCTACCAGGCAAGATAAACAATATTAAGGGTATCAGAAACAAAGATGCGGTCTTCATAGAAAATGAGCTGTCTCTCTATGCTGTAGAGGGGGGTCTAGTTAGTTAACAAGTGACAATGCTTGGGTGGGGGTCGCCATGTTGCGGAATATGATTCTTAGCTTTCAGGTCCAGAAACTCAATTTTTTAAGTGCTTAGCAGACTCTATAGTCTGACATGTCTTAACTAAATTTAAGATAAAATATATATTCATCCCTGGATTTACTAATTTTTAATGGAAAAGAGACATGCTTTTTCAGTGGCTGAAACACTTATGTCCACCAAATTGAATATATTTTTACATTTATCACCCTATCCTGATTCTCACAAGTTGAATTATTTATCAGAAATTTCCTTGGAGGGCACGAAATCAGAGCAGGAAGAAGAATGATCATGGAGACAGTTGACAGGGACCATGGTAAAGCCACTGAGCAAAACCTCCCACACAGTAGAAGACACTTCTCAAGGAACCAAAACCTGTGGCTTTTTTTTTTTTTTTTGTCTAGGGCAGATAAACACAGCGAGATTCCTTGCTTTTCAAATTCCATTCCTTCTAGATTCCATGCTGATCATCTGCCTTCACCTGACACCCCTTTCTTCAGACAGCTCATTAGACTTCAGCTTTCACAGTTGATTCTAATCATTTATGTTGCTTAGTGGCTTTTTCAAAGTGGTTTCATCGCTCTGTTTTCATAAGAGTGGTTCCCTGAGACTTGTAACCTGGTCATCTTGATTAGATATGGTGATCTCTCTCTGCCCCAGCCAAACATGTATAGACAATCCCTTGATAGTTAATGTATAGACAGTCTCTAGATAGCTAACCTCACTCTTGCGTGGTCATTCCCAGTATCACTCACTTTCAGAGGGTGAACTCTATGTCTATACTTCAAAATTCCAGTGCTGCCTTACTCACCTCTATGTTCTGAAAATTAAAAGAACCTTATAATAGGTTCTTTCAATAAGGTAATTTGGAAAGAAAGGTGACCAAATAGTCTCTCTGGCACTAATAAGGACACGATTAGGTTAACAGAAACGCCTGGTTAACTTGTCAGTGTAATCCATATTAGGCACTTTTTTAGAGTCTATTTGTCTACTGACCAGGCTCCACCTAGGTCAGAACTGTAATGCTGCCTCTAAGTTTTCCAGTTATGGACCCTGATGTCTACCTTCTATAGCACCATGTATGTCCCCCACTCCCAGTATTCAAACCAGTGTTTCTGCCTGTCACAAAGAGTACTCATGAAATAATCTGAAGGCAGAAAGAACATCAAGATGTTATCAGTCCTGAACCATTGTCTAAATAGAGATCCATGATCTCTAATCTGCCTCAGAGTACACTCCTTGCCATCACCCCCACAATCCACACATATGCCCCAGCTCAAATTCTGCTACAGATTTGGCTTTCTAGAGATTCCAGAGAACTGAGAATAACCCTAGAAGTCTCACCATGGCAGTCTTTGGTCTGTGCAGTGAGGGAAGTCTTCAGTTACATGTAGGTTTTCTCTGTTGCCAGCTGGTGTACAGTTGATCCCTTCAGGCTTGTCAGCAAGGCATATGCCACAGGGCACGGATGCTACAAGACAGTCCATTATAGATAACCTTGTGCAAATCTTTCTGGCTTGTTCTTTATCCCCACTGTGTCCTTTGGCAAGTCATTTGGCCTGAATTTCTATCATTTCTAAATAAAATGAACTGGATTAGATGGTTTTTATGGGCCCTCCCATCTGTAATTTACTATGATTCCATTATTCTCATGAGTCTACTTCAAAAACTCCATCATCAGCATTCAAGGTGTGACTAGAAGCAGGCACATTTCTGCGTGTGGCTTGTCACATCCTCCCCATTATTTTGTAGTCACACTTTGTGCACACACTGCTAGATAAACTCCTCAAAGATTTTTTGATGACATATAATTGACATATAACAACATATTAGTTTCAGGTATACAACATGCTGATTGGACATTTGTATATAAAGCAAATGGTCACCACACTAAGTCTAGTTAACATCCATCACCACACATACAATTCTTTTTCCTGTGATGGCAACTTTTAAGATCTACTATCTTAGCAACTTTCAAATGTAAAATACAATATTACTAACTACAGTCACCATGCTATACATTATATCCCCATAACTTATCTATAACTGGAAATTTGTATCATTTAACCACCTTTGCCCATTTTGCCTACTCTCTACTGCCCCCAATTCCTGTCTCTGAAAACCACCAATCTGTTCTTTGTAAAGTTTCTGCCCTCTGGTTCATTTTAAGTCTATATTTAAAGAGATAAAACAGTTTCTGATCTGTTACTGAGTCTGTTTTTTCTTCCCCCAAATAATTTCATTTATCAAAATCTCTTCTCCCTAAATCAATATCCTTCTATCAGCCAAGTATAATGTAAATAGAATAGGTTTACGTTTCATGAAAATCATGTCATTGTGAATTCACACTGTGCCAGGTTTTAGGACACAAAGAAAAATAAGTTATAGTTCCTAGCCTGGAAGAGTTTGTGATGGTTTCAGTGAGGGAAATGGGGTGACATGCAGGAAAGAAAACTATTCTCTTTTAGAGATAGCTGAATGAGTTCTACTTTGTGGATTCCGATCTCGCACCTTTATCTAATCACCTAAGATCTCAGAGAGCAGAGTTCATCCAGCCCCTGCGACTCAACTTTTTAGTGTCCGCTTTAGCTTCTTCTATGCCCTTTTCAAAGTCTCACTGTTAAGCAGCAAAGACCATGAAAAGGACAATTTGTTGGTGTTATGATACTCTGGAACTTATATCTAAATTAATATTTCATAAAAAGCATTGTTATGATCCACTATGGCACCCGATAATATGGGAATACATTGCATGTGGGTTCATCTTCTTCTGGGTCCACTGCTATAAAGTCCTTGTAAATGTGGAAAGAGATAAAGATGACTAAATCCTACAGCCAGGTAGAGAACTGATTTTTTTTTTTTTTTCAGAATTCTCTTCCTCCTGATGATGTATGATAAAGGATCAATAAAGTCAATTAAAAATATAGGAAGCAGGGGCCTAGAAAAGAGATTAAATTACTGGTGAGGATTTGGAATATTGAGAAGGTGGTAAAAAAAAGGACTGAAAAAATTTGAAAACATAAAAAATAATTAATTTTATAAATGATCTTTCTAAACTATTTAGCATAAATTATGTACTTATAGAGAAAATTTTTAGAGGGTCCACAAAGTGGCAAACAGATGATTGGAAAACATTTTCAATTTTTTTCAAAGAAGGTTTAAAATTAGATCTCAATTGCTTAACTGTAAGGGTGAAAGGAATTAGAATTTTTAGCTTCATGATCATGGAGTCTGAGTCAGGTACTATTTTGCATTAATACAATGCTGTGACAAAAAGATAAGATAGAAGTGTGGTTCCTACTATCATGAGGACAGTAATCAATGAGTCACAAAATAAATATGTAACTACCCATTGTGAGAAGGACCATGAAGGAAAATCACAAGGCATTAGATATAATAAGGTCAATAATGGGGGACCTAACTTGTCTGAGGCAAAATCACAGTGCAGTTTCATAGAAAAGCAAGGTATTATAAGATATCAGTAGTAGAATTCTGATGACTCCAGATTTCAAATTGTTTCAACAGACCCACTGTAGTTTAACTAACACAGAAATAACAGTTAGGGAGGGAGGCAGAAGGATCAGTCAGTGCCTGTGCAATAACTGGATAAGAATGATTTGTATTAGTGTGCCAATTATTTGTATTTCGGATGTTTTTTGAAGTGCTTGGATACCACCAAAACCAGTTTTTATTCAACTGGAGTTCATAGACCCTTCATAGTCCTTAAATAATTCTTTGGGTTTCTCTTTTTCTCTATAAGAAACTGATTTGAATGTGTTCTCTCTGTTGGTAACTTTTAACATATCGTTACAGGCATATCACAACTCATCTAAATGACTATCTTTCAATATTTGGATTTGTTTTTACAACCATGGTGATATCAGGCCACATTACTTTAAATGTTAAACACTAATAAGAAAAAAAAAAAAAACAGAGATGGCTTTGATATATACCTGATACATCCACACCATGTGAAAAACAAATGAACCGTACACAAGTTTTTGTAGTGATTCTAAGAGAGAATTTCATTGCATGGCAAGCATAGCACCAACAGACTAAACTTAGTTTTAAAAAAAAGTATACTGTGATTCTTATTGCTAGATTCACACTGCAAGGGATGACCTAATTGTGCCAAAACCTATTATGTAAATGTTGTTAATTTCAATTTTTTATTGGTTCTGTAGTTTTATTTTTATTTAGCTTGTAAATGTGTTCTAGTGTTACAGTTGTATAGGTGCTATAAACAAAAAAAGTCAGATATTGTTTTCTATTTTTACATAGTTAAGAAATATAATAACAATAATTTAGGTAAGCATTTGAGACCTTAGAGATTATTTTCTGTTGAAAGAGGTCCCTATGGTACTTTTGAGAAACACTGATTTAAATAAGCATTTTTCAATACTTCTGTCCTATGAGTCCACATAATTATTACTTCATGAAATACTCAGGCATTTTTAGGTCATTTAAAAAATATTTGTATGATACATAAAAAGAGAGGTCACATAAAATATTATATTTTTGATAAATATATTATTAAAGTTTATTTTGTAAAATTCATTTTAATCTAAACTTTAATAACATTTATTACACAAAAAAATAAAAATAAATTCTTTTTTTCTTTTATAGTGAACTTCTATTATATGATTTCTCTAGAATCAATTACAAAAGGAAAGTATCACTTGTTAACAAATTAAAAATTAACAATATATTTTTTCATATTTTGTACTAAAACATTTAAACAGATTGAAATATAACTAGATACTACAATATCAGAATTGACACAAAATACTTTCATTTCTTGATGCTTGTAGTTCTTGCATTTTGTACTTAAAAGTCAACTGGGACTTTTACAAATAATTTTTGTGTTTTGTTTGTAACTAATGAGATAAGAGAAATAGCTTCAGGCAATTATTTGCAAAGATACATCCACAATTATTATATGTAGATATAAATTATTATATAAATTATATATACATTATTATAATAATTTTATAGAGTTCTATATTTGTGCTATATAAGAATTTTTCATTATATGAATACAATCACTGGATGGGGTGAACTTCACCATAAATCATTTGCAAAATAATAATCATGATTACATTTCTCACTGATCTTTTTTATTCAGGGCCATTTGTTCTCAATCTTAAAAAAAAAAAAAATTCCTTTTTTTGGATGAGATTTCAAACAACTTAAAGCTGTAAAACAGTAAAAGCCACCCTCCTAACAAAGGTATTTAGCAAGAGAGTAACTGAAATGTCTGTTCATTGAATGTTGCCAAAATGTCTATGACCAGCTCAGTAGGCTCACTCATTATGCACTCAGAGACTTCGAAACTTCTATTTTGAACTGCAAAAAATACGTTTAAATGATTTTATTTCTCACCTTTTAAAAAGTAGAAATTGATACAGATATTGTTACTGCCTTTTACAACCTGCCCACCTGTAATACAGAACACCAGTTGGGAAACGCTGATCTAAACCATTCACCACATCTCTATCCTATTTCACTAAAGTCTTCATAAAGACTTAGTTCCCTCTGATAATCTGCTCTGGTGTTTTAAAATCCTGATGTTTAGGAAGTCCTTTATGAGCAAGTCACTTAACCTCTCAGGACCTCAGATTTCTCTTCTAGAAAATTGAGAGGGTTTGGATAAGATTCTTTTTAAAATCCCACCCAGAGTTAGAATTTTATGATTTTTGTTTTATCCAAAGCTTTAGTTTTCATAACTGTTTAACATCAGAACAATGTTTTAAAACCAATTCAAACAAGAAATCCTTAATATGTAAAGCACGTAAAAGTGAAGCTGAGAACACTCAAATTCTGCAGTACACAATTTGAAAACCAGCGATCTAAAGCTCTCTTTTAAAACATGCTTGCCTTTTTTCTTTGTCTCAGTGGAAAAGGAAAACATCTGGAAAGGATCCACCATATTAGTTTCCCTATGTGTACACCAGAACATATGTATTAAGTCACCTGTCAGCCTTTTCTTCTCCAGATTAAATAGCCATTATAATTCCCATTTCCCATCTCTTTAAAATATATTTCCTTTTTATAAATGAACCTTCTTTAGTTTCTGTAACTCTTTATTAAAATGTAAAGTTACACACCAACCACAATCTCTGAGAAGAGCCAAGTGTAGCAAAAGGATTACTTCAGCTCTATTCATGTGATAGTCTCTCTCTCAGTAAATTCCAAGTTGTTTCCTTTTTAATGACAGCATTCCACTGCTGCCTCCCCTTCCACCAATTGCTCAGTTTGACCCATGATTT
>NW_006438088.1:7667194-7672609 GCF_000325575.1 Pteropus alecto
CCAAACTTGTTATATCTAGCCAATAATTTCCCATCCAATACCCATGTAATTTGTAATTGTCCTCATGGGGCCTTTGAAGTTTTTCCTATTGAATATAATCCTGTTTTTGATGGAGCATTTCTCTAATTAGTTAAGGTCACTGAATTTTTCTTCTGCCTTCCAACATACCTCATCCAACTTCAGAACCAATGTGAATGTTGTTTATTGTTAAAGTTGTAGACTAATAAAATGTCAATTACTGTAGTCCCTCCTATCCATGGGGGATGCATCCCCAAGACCCCAAGTAGACGCCCGAAACCGTGGATAGCACCAAAACTTATATATATTATGTTTTTTTCCTATATGTACAGATCTACGATAAAGTTTAATTAATAAATCAGACACAGTAAGAGTTTAACAATAATAATAAAATAGAACAATATATTGTAATAAATTGATGTGAATGTGGTCTCTCGAAATATCTTATTCTACTGTACTCACCTTTCTTCTTCTTGTGATATATTTGTGCAACTATTTCATAAGTAAGATGGACATTACTGGCACTTTCTTTGTTGCCAGAATACGGACAGATGATTTGGGTTTTGTTTTTGTTAGCACATGGCTTCTTTGTTCTGTACACTTGCCTCACTTTATCATGTGCCCTGCAGCCTTGCCACATAGTACCATGGTTAACCTGTCCATCCATGTTTTATCCCCTGATGCCTCCTTTGCACTTTTATGAATGCAAGTTCTATTGGACATCTTCCTCCAGAAAAGTCCAGTTTCACTGGAACTGAAGACTTGCTTTGGACGGTATCCTTTCTCCTTAATCAATTTCTTTAACTCTTTTAGAAATGTGGCAGCAGCTTCTTCATCGGCAGATGCAGCCTCTCCAGTAATTTTTGTATTTTTCAGTCCAAACCTATTCCTGGATCTATGTAACCATCCCTTGCTTGCAATAAATGGCTTAGAGTCACCCACTTCAGGAGATCATTTGCTGAAGTCCTCGTATAGGTTCAGTGCTTTCTGGCACAACACGTTGCCATCAATGGGAACGTGTTTTCTGTTCATGCCTCCACCTGCAAATTTAATGCTTTTTCCACCTTAACTAAGCACTTGTTGTGCACTGTGGCCGTAATTTTTGTAGTTTGAGGTGAGAAAGCAAAAGTAACACAAATTTATTTTTCCTTTATCACAATTTCACAGATCGAAGATGTATTCTTACTGTAGATCTTAGCAACCTCAGCATATGATATTTTTTCTTTCCTTATTAAATCAAGAACTTTCATCTTTTCCCTTAAAACAAGTGCTTTATGGCTTCTCTTTGGCATATTCAAATTGCTACCATCACTACTCTTGCACTTTGGGGCAATTATTAAGTAAAACAAGGTTTATTTGACCACAAGCACTACAATACCCACTCAGCTACTAAATGATTAACAGGCAAGTAGCTTAGACAATGCGGAGATGTTGGACAAAGGGATGAGTCACGTCACAAGCAAGATATCACGAGATTTCATTGCACTACTCAGAACAACACACAATTTAAAACCAATAAATTGTTTACTTCTAGAATTTCCATTTAATATTTTTGGACCACAGTTGACCACGGGTAATTGAAACTATAGAAAGTGGAACCGCAGATAAGGAGGAATTACTGTACCTAAAAAGAATCTACACACAAGGTGTGTTACAAGCTGAACAGTGTTCCCCAAAATTCATATGTTGAAATCCTGACCTCTCAGTGTCTCAGAATGTAACCGTATTTGGACATAAGGCCTTAAGAGGTAATTAAATTAAAATAAGGCCATGTGGGTGGGTCACAAACAGATACCCAGGGATTCAGCACAGAGAAAACAGGAAAAACCATGTGAAGACACAGCAAGAGGCAGCCATTTACAAGCTAAGGAGAAAAACCTCAGAAGAAACCAACGCTGCTGACACCTGATCTTGGACTTCTAGCCATCAGAAGTGTGAGAAAATAAATTTCCGAGTGACGTAAACAAAGTTTAGGGTTACTTTGTTATGGAAGCCCTAGGAGACTAATACATCCAACAAGCAGTGTGAAGGTCATACATAGACCACTGCCTTACCCAAGTTCACAAGATAGCCCCTTGGATGACCATAGTTGCCCCCTAACTGGACTCCCTGTTCCCAGTCTTACTTTCTCAACAGGTTTTTCCTGTTTCCTCTGTACTAAATCCCCAGTTTTCTATAGTATTGGCCTGATCTCCCTAAAACAAAAATTTGATCATCTCACTGGTTCACAAGCCTTCAGCTGCTTCTCATTGTCTTCTGGATACAATCCAAATTTCTCAGCTTGGAAACCAAAGCCAGTAGGATCCAGCCCCAGTTTACCTCTCCAATCTTGTTTCTCTCATCTCTGTCTCCCATCCCCCACCCACCCCCAGGGAGGGGTGGGTGGCCTAACTTCTACTTATCTTCAGGCCTCAACTTATTACCGCCTCCACTGGGAAGCCTTTCCAAGGCCCCAAAGACCAAGTTGGGTGTCCTGCTTATATGCAGTCAGCAGTCTTTTTGTTTAATGCTGTTGTAGCATTTATTATAGTGTGTCCAAGGCCTGTTTGTTCATCTCCTCTTTTCAACCATGAGATCCTGTCTTGGTTGTCTCTCCAGGCATAGGAAAAGTGCCTGGCACTTGGAAAACATTCATTGGATGGATAAATAAATGAACAACGCATGCCATGGTCTAACCAGCTGGTCCCAGAACTAATTTTTTTTTTCCCCTTTCAGGGGGGGAAGGATAGGGAGGTGACCTTTCAAGGCATTTCCCAATAGTATGTAGATGGAGCTGGATGGAGCTGCAACTTTCTTTAATGGTTGCAAGAGGAATTTAGATTAGACATTTAAGAGCCTGTCCTTGTGTTTTAAGACACTACTGTAAAAGGAAGGGTAGCAAACAATCTATCTGGCAATTTTTGAGTCCGAGAGTGACTAATATTTGGAGTCTATTTTTTTGTAGGAAGTGGCACCTTCAGGTCTCTTCTAAGGCTCTGATTCTGTAACTTCAAGTCCATGACCTACAGGTAAAGGTGGTGGGTGGACAGGAAAATATAGGATTGTTGCAACTAACAATGCAATGAGTTCTGTGCACAAGCCTCCAAAAGTAAATATCTTTGAGGTTTAAAAATTATTTCATACATTGTTATAAATGCTGGAGAGCCTGGGGAAAAAAAGAAAGGAAAAAGAAGACAGTAAAAGTCTCTCTCTCTCTCTCCACACACATACACACACACACACACACACACACAGGCACGCACGCGCACGCGCACACACGTGTCTGGTCTGTCTCTGTGTGTGTGTGTCTGTGTGTGTACATATTTGTATATAGATAGACAGATAGATATAGACAAGGGATAATAGATGAAATGGTCTGTCTCTGTGTGTGTGTCTGTGTGTGTACATATTTGTGTATAGATAGACAGACAGATAGATATAGACAAGGGATAATAGATGAAAATAAACAAGATTCCATCTCATTTGCAAATTTCTGAAAGGGAAAATGTATCAGAATTTCCAGTCCTCAAGACTTTGGGCCTAAAGGTCTGTGAACAAGAAGGGAGGAAAAGGGGGAGGGGGAAGCGGGAACTCGCTCTTCGCAGCGGGAAGTCTTCAATGGCTATCGAGTTATGAAGAAACAACTCTGAACAGAAGTCCTTATTCGGAGCGCTAAACTCCCTTTTACCACATAAAGAGCAATATAAAAACTCGGAGCAGCCTCATCATGGTGTTGGGGAAATAACTCAGATTCCCCATGTGAGAAAGCAAGAGAGCTCCGACCGGGTAGTTGCCCAGACCCACATTAGGGCTTTTATTTGCAAGTCATTGAGCCAAATGGATGATCAGGCTAGTCGTGTCGCGTTCTGGGAAGCACGGGTATTATTATCGCCTATTGCCCCACCGAACAATTTCACTGAAAAAGAAGAGTCCCAGCAGTGTGTGTGCGCGCGGTGCCTGCCATACGGAACGTGCAGCTACGTGCCCACCTCTAAAACGACTTTATTTACGAAGCGATTACCGTGTTATCTATTTGTTTTCCTTTTCCAGCAACAGCAGTCTTACTCAGCCCTCGAATTTCTTAATTACAAACCCGTTCGCTTCTAAATCAACCCCAAACCGTCAGGCAGAGCCCGGAGGGAGGCTGTGCAAGTTTGCACACACCCCCACCTCCCGGATCAAGGGCAACACAGAAGCAAGAAACTGTGTATGTGCAAAAAGGTGGATCTGGGGACGAGGATCGCTGAGTTTGTTTACAGAGCAGAGACGCCTCAGCTCGGATGCCAAAGCTACCAAGAGCTGCAAAGCAAACTTAGCCCTAGCACACGTACCCCGGGAGCAGCGGGCAGGCCCGAAAGTGCGGATTGGATCCCCGAACACCGGAGCGGAGGTGGCAGGGCGCTCCCGCGCATTGGGTCCACCTGCAGCCGCTGTCGCTCCCCGCCCCCCAGTTTCTATCTTTGAAGGGGGGAGGGAGATGCATCTACACACTTAATAGATAGATCAGTTTACCTACTGCCCCCGTAAAAACACAAAGGCATAGTCTAGGAAAGCGCGCTCGGGGGAGGGGGCATTATTTGTCCAGAGCTTTAAAACCCCCACTCGGAGAAATATAGCCATTCATCGCAGTCCAGGGAGGTTTTTGCAAAGCCGGAGAGGCACAAGGGCACTGTAGATGCCGCGGGCGCTGAGTGAAGCCCCTTTTCCCGCAAAAGGCAGCCCAGGTCGCTAGGTGAGCCGGGTGGGAGAGCTGGGAGTGGTGGATCCGGCTAGAGCAGGGCGGTGAGTTTTTCTCGCTCCTCTAAGGAAAGGCGCTACCTGCGGGCTGGGATTCCAGGGAGGATTTTCTTCTAACCCCGGGGTGGGGCCGGGTCGCCCCACATTTGTGGGCCGGGAGGAAACCGGAGTCGGGGGCAGCGGGGCGGCGCCTGGGCCCGCCGCAGCCTCTGCGCACGTGCCGCTGGCGGCAGGCACGCAGCTCGCCGACCCAGTCCGGTGTGCGCGGAACTCCGGAATCCACTTCTTCTCACCGCCCTCCCGGGAGGCTTTAGCTCCGCCCTTCCTGAAACCCCTATATTAACTGTGGCCAAAGCCCTAAGAAACACAGCTCATTGTTGGCAGTTGCCGGGCGGTCTTGCTGAGCTGTGAGGGCAGCGGACGGGGAGAAAAAAAGGGAACGGCTCCGATTCTGCCCCTGCGGCCGCTGCAAGACCTCGGCGCCGACATCGCGACAGCGAGCGCCCTGCACGCCAGGAAGGCCCCCTCTATGTACTGCTGAGTCGGTCCTGGACCCGACGATCCCGCCCTCGGTCTTCGGAGCAGAAATCGCAAAGACGGAAGGTGAGCGCGCCGGCTGAAGCTGGCTGGGGCTTCTGCCAGCCCTGTCCTCCGAGGGCTGGGTTTGCCCGGAGGAAGAGC
>NW_006438088.1:7672843-7702031 GCF_000325575.1 Pteropus alecto
AATAACAACAGGATGTGCAACAACAGGATGAGGAGGGCTGATTTAATGCCTGAAGTTAGCGGCAGGGCTACGGGGCACTTCCTTTATTAGGCGACTTCAGGGAGCGGAGGGGGGTGTGGGCTCGGGTTCCCCCCGCCCAGTCGCAGGGGAAGGGGCTGTTTGTGCAGCGCCCGGCTCTGATGTGGCTGGTAGGTCCGCTGCGGTGGCGGGTCTGGGTGCACAGGCTACTAGTGGGATCCTAGGGGATGGTGATTCTCAGCCGACGTGCGTCCAGGGAACCAGGGGGGCAGAGGCGAGAAAGAGTGGGGTGCACTGTGGTGGGCGACACGTGTGGCACGAGTCTTATCGTCTGCCCTTTTCACTTTCAGGACTGGAAATGGCAGACCATATGATGGCCATGAACCACGGGCGCTTCCCCGACGGCACCAACGGGCTGCACCACCACCCTGCCCACCGCATGGGCATGGGGCAGTTCCCGAGCCCCCATCACCACCAGCAGCAGCAGCCCCAACACGCCTTCAACGCCCTGATGGGCGAGCACATACACTACGGCGCGGGCAACATGAATACCACCAGCGGCATCAGGCACGCAATGGGGCCGGGAACTGTGAACGGAGGGCACCCCCCGAGCGCGCTGGCCCCCGCGGCTAGGTTTAACAACTCCCAGTTCATGGGCCCCCCGGTGGCCAGCCAGGGAGGCTCCCTGCCGGCCAGCATGCAGCTGCAGAAGCTCAACAACCAGTATTTCAACCATCACCCCTACCCCCACAACCACTACATGCCGGATTTGCACCCTGCTGCAGGCCACCAGATGAACGGGACAAACCAGCACTTCCGAGATTGCAACCCTAAGCACAGCAGCGGCAGCAGCACCCCCGGCGGCTCGGGCGGTAGCAGCACCCCCGGCGGCTCGGGCGGCACCTCGGGAGGCGGCGCGAGCAGCAATAGCGGCGGTGGCAGCGGCGGCGGCAGCAGCAGCAACATGCCCGCCTCCGTGGCCCACGTCCCTGCTGCAATGCTGCCGCCCAATGTCATAGACACTGATTTCATCGACGAGGAGGTGCTTATGTCCTTAGTGATAGAAATGGGTTTGGACCGCATCAAGGAGCTGCCTGAACTCTGGCTGGGGCAAAACGAGTTTGATTTTATGACGGACTTCGTGTGCAAACAGCAGCCCAGCAGAGTGAGCTGTTGACTCGATCGAAACCCTGACGAAAGAAATCAAACCCCTCAACTTCTTCAGTGTGAATTTAAAAAAACATTCCCTTAGACACAGTATCTCACTTTTCAGATCTTGAAAGGTTTGAGAACTTGGAAACAAAGTAAACTATAAACTTGTACAAATTGGTTTAAAAAATTGCTGCCACTTTTTTTTCTGTTTTTGTTTCGTTTTTGTAGCCTTGACATTCACCTCCCTTATGTAGTTGAAATATCTAGCTAACTTGGTCTTTTTTGTTGTTTGTTTTTACTCCTTATTTCCTCACTTTCTCCAGTGCTCAACTGTTAGATATTAATCTTGGCAAACTGCTTAATCTTGTGGATTTTGTAGATGGTTTCAAATGACTGAACTGCATTCAAATTTACCAGTGAAAGGAAAAATTGCATTAGTTGGTTGCATGAACTTTGAAGGGCAGATATTACTGCACAAACTCTGCCATCTCGCTTCATTTTTGTAACTATGCATTTAAGTACAGACTAATTTTTTAAATATGCTAAACTGGAAGATTAAACAGATGTGGGCCAAACTGTTCTGGATCAGGAAAAGTCATACTGTTCACTTTCAAGTTGGCTGTCCCCCTACCCCGTATGTACAGACAATAATAGGGTGTGGAATGTCGTCAGTGGCAAACATTTCACAGATTTTTATTTTGTTTCTGTCTTCAACATTTTTGACACTGTGCTAATAGTTATATTCAGTACATGAAAAGATACTACTGTGTTGAAAGCTTTTTAGGAAATTTTGACAGTATTTTTGTACAAAACATTTTTTTGAAAAAATACTTGTTAATTTATTCTATTTTAATTTGCCAATGTCAATAAAAAGTTAAGAAATACTTGTTTTCTAGAAGTCATTTGGGGGTGGTTGTTCCCTTTGGTGGCTTTTTTTCTCTGTGAGCTGAACACTTTATTGAGAGTAAGCATTCCAAAGGGTAAATTACAGGACACTAAAACAGGTCATGATGAGCTTAAGCCGAGAGCAGGATTTAACATAATTGGCATAATGCTTCATTGTTATCATTGTAACATGCCTCTTGGTGTGGTTTAATCAAAACCTGTGAAGTTGTCAAAGAGCATTTTTCCCCATAATTGTCATATTCAAGTGTACTCCAGAGTTAGAAAGGTTTGTAAATACTAAATATTATAAATATTTTTTTCATAGGGTGGGAGGGGGAAATTGTTTCTGGATATATCTGATTCAACTACTTCAATGGAGATAGTTTGGAATAATATTCTGTGAGATTGATGAAGATGTCATTATATTTAATCTATCTCAGGTGATGTATCATTACTTCTCAGCAAAAGTACTAAAGAGAAACACACTTCTAGCTTAATCTCAGAAATAGCTTCTGACTGGTTTATAGTTCTAAAGAAGAGGAGGCAGAATTCCACCTTAAAAGATTTTTATTTTGTTCTATAATATTTAAAATTTACTCAGGTTGAGTCAAAGGTCAAATTACAGTGTTTACAAGATGTTCCCTCCCAAGCATGCCCTGTTTTCCAGAATTCTGAGCCTTTTCTATTACAGGCATTGGGTACAAAGGACTTAAGGATAAGATCATTTTAATTTTACTTAAATGGGTTATCAAGAAGACATAACTACAGCTAAGGAGGTGTCAAGTTTTTCCTTATATAATCAAAGGAAAAAGTGATATTGTTAAAGTCTCAAATTATTCCATTTGGAAGAAGGAATTTTTTTTTCTCTTTAATGTTTTCCTAGCTTCTAAGAGCAACATACCTACATTCAAGAAAAAAATAGTCTTTTGTATTTCACCTACTAGAAGAGTAAAGAAATGTAGATTGAATAAAATCTCACAAATAATATGTTAAAAGGGCATTTCACTTAAGAGTCTAATCTTCAAGTTAATATTTTATAATTAAAAAATTAAGAGAGAAGGGTATATAAAAGTGTTAAATTATAGTGAGTCTGGAGTAGAGGCTGATTTCAGTATAATTCAGATCACCTACATTCTATAATTCTATGTCCAGGGCAGGCCATTAAAATTAAGATGCACACTCCACTGGATTTTTTTTATACCTCTATAGTTGACACTGCCTTATTAAATATTATGTTATAGATAAATAATTTCTCTGAAAATACAGTCTTTGAAAACTCTTTTTACCCCATTTTAAAAGCTGATCCAGATTTCCCACATTAATAGTTAAAGCTGAAGTTTTCTTCAGCTAGAATATGTCAATACTAAATCTGCAATCAGCAGTAAATCTTCCTGGCTAAGCATTTTCACAGTAAGTTTTTCTTTTTTTTTTTTTTCTAGAGGCTCAAGTGAAAAAATATGTTTGCATACATATTAATACCGCAATTCTAGTTCTTTTTCACTTGTGCCAGGAAAAAAAAAAAAAAGGAAAGCTATTGGAGGCATTGTTCTTTTGCATAAAGAAAGAAGCAAAAGAATTGTCTTGCCACCACCCTTCGCCATTTATTCTGCCAGGGAATAAGCCACAACACCTGCTCTGTCACTAAATTCCTCCTGCTGCTCTATCACCGGAACACGTATGTGGCGATGCAGAGCCCAAGGAACTATTATTAGATCCTGAGCCCATCTCCGCCAGAACAGAGGACTCAAACAGAGGAGCTGGGTTAAAAGCACCATTTCTCTTTAGTACAAATACAAACCTCTCCCATTCATTTGAATGATCTCTATTTCATTGAAACTCTTTCTTGATCAACAATTGAGCAGATTCTACGTGATATATCTGCAGGTTTCTTAAGCAGAGAAAAATAACTCCTTGTTTGAACAACCTGATTAATGAAACCTGTACAGTGACCTAGATCACCAGGCTACTGGTAGACATTTGCAAAACCTTTTGTGGTCTTGCTTCCTAAGTTGCTTATAGCACATGGGGAAATTTGACCTCTGTGCCTTGGCTGTTTTTCAAAAAGTTCTAATATGGTACAAGACAGCTTCTGTTCTTTAAGCTGTGCCCACAAATAGACACCCCATGCTTGGTTTTCAAGAAGAGATCAATGATAAGCAATAGTACAACATCAGAAAAATGTCAAGAAAAATAAGTACACATTAATAAAAAAAAAAAAAAAAAACCTGTACCTCTGCCTTGTGGCTGCTAAAATCCTGGTGGCAGTATCTTTGCTAGAGCTGATAAAGATGTTACAGCTATGGATGGCTCTTTGAAGAACAGTTACCTAATCACCTCTGTTTATAGGGTGCTAGTCTAGAGCGTGAGTATCAGAAGGCTGACATCTATTGTGAAGTTTATGGTCTCCGTGACTTTTACTACTGTAAACGCCTGGGATAGCTATAAATTGATGTCAACATTAAGGCCAGATTCTTTAGAGCAAAATATTAATCCATTAATCTATTATGGGTGGCCGGCTTTGAAATAGAAACTTTGCAATCCCAGACTATTAGGTGTTTTCGCCCCCTTGTGGAATTTATTTAGAAAGTCAAAGGAAAGCTGTTTGCTCAAGAGGATTTTTTTCGTTTCATTGTTTGTTTGTTTTTACCATTTCTGAAGACTTCATTTTCTTTCTTGACATGAACAGATATAGTTCAACAATAAATAGTTTATCAAAGGAAATTCAAAATAAACACCCTTTATGAAAATAAGAGTATTTTTCTTAACAAAGACTTTAACCTATGATTAAATGTGCATAATTGAGACTTATGTCATATTTTAAAATATACATTGGCTAAGGGATTTTCTTTTTAAAAGTATAATGGGCAATGCTTTAGCCTGTCAGTTAAAGCTGACACTCCACACCTTCACAACAAAACTGTTGATTTGGGATAAGTGCAAATAATAATGTATTTGATGATACCGGGGTTGGAAAGGTAGAGGGGAATATACAGGAATGCAGAAGGCAATTATCTATGTTGGAATGTGACCAAGCCACAGGCTCTATTCTTGTGAAAAGGGCCACAGGATGTTTAATGAAAATGAACATTGCTGTCTAATTGATTCAGTAAAATTTACTTTAAAACAAACTTGGCAGATAACACTGTCTCCAAAAAAAATAAATAAATTTAGAATTCAAGGAATTTAGGATCTAAGCCATTGGCAATTTTCTCTTCTCCAATGGTATTGTTTTGCTAGCACAAAAGAGACATTACACACCAATTCAGAGATGATATTTATCATTTTGGTACTGCACCACTATCATCAAAATCAGAGCTCCGAGGCAGGTCGAAGCAAGAGAACAATAGGTAGTACATCAAGTGACTCAGCCAATGAACTCCTATTATCGTGTGTTCTGTTTGTCTTTTCCCCCCAGAATAGAAGGAACATGGCAATGTCAGAATTTTAATTGCAATGGACTGGCTTAAATTACTTGACCTATTTTTATCCAGCAAGGAGAGAAATGATTCTTTTTTCCTGGCAGCCATACTTATAATTTAAATTGGAAAGAGAAATGTAAGGCCATTTTCTATCAAATAATGTATTGTCCATAACTAGTTTTAGTTTGCTTTATAGTAAATAAGACCCACCCATATTTTTGAAAAAATTTAAGACACCTTAAATTAAAAAAGAAATTTTTCCAGTACTGGAAGATCTTAACTCATAACTAATGTTAAATAATGAACTGAAAATATTCTAAGAGCTGCTAGTATACATTTCTACAGTACTTTGCTCTTTATAAACACAACAAAAGTAAAGCTAAAAGAATTAAGGGTGTACTGTGTTGATGAACTGAATCCATGATGCTCAGGAAAGAGAACATATCAACAACTCACTTCCACACTTTCTATAAAAAAATCCTGGCTTTTTAGTGGCTGGATCCTTATCAGTTACTTCTTTCCCCAAGATGAGCACTGAAGTTTTCAGAGCCAATCCCAGGAGACAGTTGGTGGTGCTTTGCGAGAACTAAGCTTGGCTAAACCAGGACATGCAAAGTGAGCTAAAGCAGATGAAAGATGAATGACATTGACTAGTATTATTACTTGCTTTAGATATTGTTGGTTATCGCTAGGCTGAAAGATTCATGAGGCAGAGCACAATGCAGTGTGAGACCAGCACCTCACCACTGCGCTCTGCAGTGAAATCCTTCCCTTTCTTCCCTCTACAGCAGAGTGGTTTCTGAATTACATTTTAGGTTGCTGAACAAAGCAGACAAGGGATTCAGGTTTCCACGGAGCCTGCGATAAGGCAACAACTTTAGTGGGGTGTGCATTGCAGGGGATCCCAGGCTTTTGAAAAGTTGATGGTGCTAGAAGAATCCTACAGGTCCATTCTTGAAATCTGTGTGGGCAGCAAGATTTAAGCTTGAGTGAAAGTCTAACTAGCATAAAATCAGAAAAAGTCGTCACAGGACAATCGACTCCAGGTTGTACGAACATTTGTAGGAGGCAATACGCTAGAGTGAAGGAAATTCACTGGGGCTATGGAATCCTTTTCTCATTGTGTCTCCCTAAGGACTGATATAAAATTTGGCCTTGTGGTTTTATTATGTAACCTGGTAACATAGCTTTTCCTGGTAACCCATCTCCTCTCCACTCTTTGGCTTCATGACAGCTGATATCTCCTTCTGACAAACACATAGAACTCAAATTGTGCATGAAAATTCTTAAGTCACTTTATAAATATTGCCCCATTACATTTATTTTGATTAACTCTTTGAGGGAGGGTAAGTGGGATGATGTCTTGTTCCATAGTTCTTCTTTTGCCAAATGTGTTTAGCAAACAAATGAACAATGGGGCCAGTGGGTGAAAAGTGATTGAACTACTATATTTCTAATATGAACCTAAAATAAACATCTAAATGTTTCTTGGATCCTTGTCTGACACCATGTTTTAGATCAATGATTCTCAGCTGGGTGGGGCCACCCCTCTAGGATGGCAAATCAGAATGGGGAGAGGATAGAAGAACTATATTCCATACTATTATATATTTGGAAAAATATATAATAACTTGAAGAACTATATTCCATACTATTATATATTTGGAAAAATGTTTAAATACATATTATTTCAGTAAAACATAATGTCGAAGACTTTTAAAATTTTTCTTAACTAATTGGGCACGGATTTTTATTTTTATTTGTCTATTCATTTTTCAATTATACTTAACATTCAATATTATTTTATATTAGTTTCTGGTGTGTAGTGTAGTGGGTAGACATTTATATAACTTATGAAGTGATCCCCGGTAAGTCTAGTACCCACCTGGCACTATACACAGTTATTACAATATTATTGGCTATATTTCCTGTGCTATACTTTACATCCCCGTGACTATTTTGTAACTACCACTTTTGGGGCATAGATTTTTAAATGGTGGGAAATACTGTTTAGACTACATGGGACCAAATCAGAGAAATCTACTCTGTAGCCAGCATTATATAAAAAGTCATTTTGTTGATTTATTTCCTGTAGCTGGACTGATTTTGCTGAGCACCTACTATGTGACCAAGCATTATAGTAGGCACTTTACATGCATAATCTAATTCAATCCTCACAATATTCTTGCAAGTTCCCTATCAATATTCCAATTTTAGGTAAGGAAACTGCTACTTAGAGAGGAAGTAAAGTGCTCACAATACAGATAGTAGGAAGCTGTGTGGTTTCTGAGACCTAGCTTATAAGACAGTGTTCTTTCTAATACATAACACTATTGTTCTAAATCATATTCTATTCTTAGATGCCACTGATTGTAAGATGATCAGTCAATTTAATAACAATATTTCAGGAAGAAAACCTCACTACATTATATGTACACAAATCATAAGGTATGCTAACACAAATATGACATGTATCAATTATACAATTTCATACCACTTCTTTTTGACATTCTCAGACATGAGTCTACACTCTTTTGAACACATTTCAAATTCTTCCAAACTAACAGTGCAAGAGTAGCATCAGTGGTGAATCTGCCTAACTAATCCCTTCTAAACACTTTACCCCGTTAACACTTCAAGTCGAATGAGAGAATACCAGTGATTTAAATTATCAATTTGGTTTTTATTTTTTCTTTAACTAAATTTTCTCAATTTCCTTTCAGAGATTAAGCCAATGCCTGGGCTTTGTCAATTCTATAATCTAGTAAATGATAATGTCAGCAACTAAATTCTCCCATATAAAGATGACCATGTTGCAATTAGACACACTGCCTGAAAGCAATTATGATTTAATATTGATTATAAGATCCAAGCTGATTTCAGAATATTAATATGTAGGAAAATGTACATTTCCTCCCACAAAATCTTTCTAGTACATGCCCCTTACAAAGATGCAGAAGACCTAGTAACATTCTTTGCTGTTGCAGTGGCTTAAGAATATATGTTACTTATTAAAAATAATTTGATCAGTTCCTTATTTCAGGCTCTGCTCTATTTTCTTGTGAATTAATTTTATTTTCCAACCATTCAATAAATATTTGAATATCAGATACTCAAAAAATATTTGAATTTCTTTCCTTCAAACATCTCTTCCTGGGCCATGATTATCATCATCATCACTGTTCTTGTTGCTTATTTTCTCAAAGAGACAATTTTACATATAATGCTGAAGTAGAAGAAGCTGGAAGGTTTTAAACACTGTAAGTTGTTACTTAAGAGTTGCCAAGCAGGTAAAAGGCACAAGTTCCTGCCCATTTATTTCTCTTTCCCCAACTTCCCAACAGTCTTTTTTTTTTTTCATACCATCACATTCTTCCAGTTTGGAGTGTCAATGACTTACCTAGATGATAAACTAAGAGATCAGTTGAAAATAGTTATACAGAGGGAACTGTATATCATAATACGTAGCTACCCAAGAAATAATATTGACTGACATGTAAAAGTAATGTAGTTAAAGAACCATGATAAAATATTACAGTAAAATATTTTTCCTTTCACTACTTGGCCACTAGGTGTAGCTAGAGGTCCATAAGCTCATATTTGCACTTAATTACCTAGAAGACTAGACTGTCACAAAGCTTAAAGAACTTGTTCCTCACTCCAACACACACACTGTCATTTGCTTTATTGAAACATAAAATATTCTATGTTACCTATTATAACCCTCAAAATTAAAGATAAGCCGAGGACACCTCAATGCACTCTGTCTAGGCACCATTGCTCATTACATTAATAAAAATTGGGAATTGACAAAAAGTATCTTTGAGCAATTCTCCACTCTTTTTACCTTTTATCGTCTTCCCTCTCTGAAGTGCTCTCATTCTGCCTTCTAGTCACTCAGGTATCAGTAGCTCAATTTTCTGTCCTACTGGGAAATATTTATATCTTAAGAGAGAAACTCTAAAAAAGTACATTTAAACTAAAGAAATAAGTTTTGAATGATAGAATTTTATGCACCAGTCAGGGAGAGATCTGAAGGTTGCTAGGTCTTTTTCAAACTTTCTCTGACCTTTAAATCATTTCTATCTTGTTTCTCCTCCTACTTCTCAAGCCAGTACTGTTTTATGTTTTAGGCTAAGCTCTTTGCTCTTACCTTAAATACAGGTATTTGCTTCAAACCTCACCTCACTAGTCATTTCCTAAGGGTTCTGATACAATGTAGATACTGAGGATTCCAAAACCCAAATCTCCAGCCCCAATCTCCTTCCCAAGTTCTGCCTGCTACTGAATGAACACACACACACACACACGTACTCACACACACACACACACATACACACACACACACCAGGATGAAGTCTGATAATCATTTAAGCACAGCACGTCCAAGCCTGCATTCAGTCTTCTCTCTCCTGCTCCCTGTGTTCCCATTCCTGGTTAATGGAACTACTATTCATCCAGATACTCAAGCCTAGAAATTTCCTAGATTTCTTCCTTCTTATTCACCACCAACCCCCACTAATCTAGTTGGTCAATACATCCAATAATTTCTTTGCCCTTGCTCTCCCTCTGCCTACAATGTGTTTTCCTTCTTGAACCGCCCTTAGGTCTTTGTCCGAACTTGCTTCTTCAATGACCTCAATATTTAAAATGGAAAGTCACCTCCTCCTTTTCCCCATGGCATGTCTGTCTCTATATCCCCATATTTTCTCCAGAGTCCTTGTGGTGGTTTCAAAATGTGTCTATAAAGTCTTAGACACTCATCCTATCAAAAGGTGGCATCTGGGTCTCTTCGCTGAATCTTCTATATAACTTCAAGGCTGAGTCAGAAAAGACCAGGCAGCTCCCTCCTGGTTTTCTTGGAACACTACCATTTGGAGCCCTGAGCTGCATATAAGAAGTCAAACTATCCTGAGGCTGCCATTCAGTGACTAAGCCAGACCATGTGGAAAAGCCATGAGTAGATGCTTCCACCAACAGCACCAGCTGAGATTGCCAGTTGACAGCCAGTAATGACCTCCAGTGGGAGTAAAGATGCCTCCACATGCTTTTGGTCTCCAGTTATTGAACTGCCCTTAGCTGTTGAATCTTTCCAGCTGAGGCTCCAGACATTAGACATTATGGAGCAAAGAAAAACCAAGCTCTTCGTGTCCTTTCCGATTTCCTGTCCCACAGAATCCACGAGCATCATAAATGGTAAATTTTGAAGTGATTTAGTAGATAGCTATTATAACTGAATAGCACTTTCACCATCTTATTCAAATTATTTATTGATTTCTATCTCTACTTTTAACTGTAAGCTCCATGAGAATAGGAATTTTTTGTCTACTTTGTTCATTGTACCTAGAATATAGATACATGGTAGGGCTCGGTAAATATTTGTTGAATAAATGAATGAGTCAGTGAGTGAATAAATTAATTCCACCTTTATTGTACCATTTTCCTCTCTATCCACCTCCCACTGTCTTAGTTGAGGCACTATTTTTTACATAGACTGCAGTAACTTCCCATCTGATCTCACTGCCTCCCATTTTACTCCCTACCATCCATGCTTCATGCTTCAGAAAATTATTCTAAACTATAGATTTGATCCCATTGCTCAAGTCAACTGAAATCATTAATCTAGGTAGTCATGTTTATACCATAATGACCTCTCAATGACACAAAGAATTGGACAATGGGCAAGGAGCTCTCTGAAGGTTAGCACATTGGCTGGCCAGGAAAATTCCAACCAAGAAACAGAGAAACTATAGTCAGGTCACAATGGTGTTTAAAGAAATTATCTTGAGTCGAGCCCAGAATGTCTTTTTGGGCCCATATACTCATACTGAAGACCAGAGAAACTAGCTTGCAAAAGTCAACCGGAGAGTGGAACACCTAGTCAGAACAAAGCAACACTAAGAAACCGTGTGCCCCCAAATTCAGATGGAGAGAGAAGATGTATCTGTCCTTGACAGCTATTTAATTCCTATTTAGTATCCATCACACCCGCTGTGCATAGTTCCTATGGTACATTCCCAGACTTTTCTTGATTTGCTCTGTCGGTGACTGTAAGAGGAACACCCATTTCATTCCTCTATGATTTTGTATATGTTGTTCCCTCCACCTGGAATGCCCTCCTTCTCTTCACGCCCTTGTTGAAGTATCCTTCAAACTCTGTCAAGTATCTTTTTCTCTGAGAGATCTTCTCATATGACCCCCTACTATGTGGTACCCCTATACATTATAGACACCTCTGTTTATTTGAATTTATTATACGGTCCTATGATTATTTAGTAATAAGCTCCTCTCTTACACTTTGCAATTATATCTATTAATAAATTTGCAGCCACAAATGATTAAACCATAAGGAGATGGATTATCTATCCTAAGTCAATGGAAGTGAAGGCTCCAAAGTTGGTTAATTCACTGACTCAATAATGTCAATAGGGACTTAGGTTCTTATCTCTCTACTAGGCTAGGCTACTCTCAGTGTTGGCTTCATCTTGGACCAGTGACAGGTGTCATTAACAGAGCTTACATGACATATAGATGCAACAATGTCCAAAAGAAAAGTCACCTTGTATAGCTGTTTTTAAGGGGAAGAGAAAACTTTTCACAGAAGTACTCTTGCCCTCTTGTATCATGCCACATACTCCTTTCTGAACCTACCACTGGGATTGGTTCTATCCTGGAATAGAATTAACCTCATCAATGAAAGAGTTAAAACCTTAGCTGATCCTTTCTGAAATTTTTGTTTCAAGGCATAGATGTTTTGCTAGAACTGAAAAGGACTATTTTTAAAGTTTTTATATTTTCAAATAAGTCTTCATATAATAAAGATGTATAGCCAACAAAATTATATTGTAAATCACTCAGAGCAGGTTTATTTGATAAAGGTTAAAATGTTTTCTATAAAGTGATATTTGCTAATACAAATAAATATCCTCTTTAAAAGTAAGTATTACTATGTCTTCATTTAAAACCCTTCGAAAATTTTCTTGTTAATATGATTAATAAACAATTTCTCTGAACCAAGAAAATCACGCACATGTTGGCAGGTGATTAATCTCAGTGGAAAAAGAACAGAACCTAATATTTATGAACAAATCACTGATAGCTATATGACCCATTTCCATGATAAAACATGCTGGTCCATATGTCAAAGCCAAAAAAGAACATAAAATTCATTTGTTGAGACTGAAAAAGAGAGAAAAAGTGAAATCTAATATATGAGATCTTTTGTTCTATCTTCTAATTGCTTCCTCTACCCTCCCCAAAATGTCCCTTTCTCCGTTCCAGTCATGTATTCACATAAGAACTCCAATTTCTTACTTGACAATAGTTATTGGTTAAGGTTGCCCTAGAAAGACTCATTTGAACTAATCATCATACTTTATCCTCCTGGCTACAGCTGATTGGTCCATGAATAACACCTGACCTAATAACAACCTTTTCTAGGGAGTTTTTAACTTGACAATAGAGCTTTATTCTCTCTCTAGTGATGAAACTATGAGCCTAGATACTGCTGTTAGCTATTTTTCCAACTGTGTGAAAAAAGCTAGTCTGGGAGAAGAAAGATATTATGGAGAGAGAAGCAGAGACAAAAAAGCCATTTACCACCATCTGAATCCCTGAGGTCTAGTTGCGACTTTGTCTCTCCTGAAGTTTGGTTACATGAGACAATAAAATTTCTTGTTCCTGAACTAATTTGACTTAGATTAAATCGTGTGAAACAAAACCATCCTGACTAATACATACTAACACAAATTTCATTTACATTATTTTTTTCCTAATGTTTCATTAAAATATATGTTTAAGGAGAACTCTTATTTTAGACTTAAACTAGTAGGTGACTTAAAAATTATCTTCTCCATGAACAATATGAGGTATATATGTGTCAGTATTAAAAGTCACTTTTTTCCTCCTCAAATAATTACAATAAGCAACGGACTCTGTGACGTGCTGACCAGATTTCGCTTCAGGACCAAAGCGCATATTCACTCAGTTGCTGGGAATTCTGCCAGAAGACAGCCCAGTTCTTCCAGAATTGCCTTGTTACCTTGTCCAAGATCACATTTCTTTCCCCAAGCAATCTGCCGCCAATGACTGAGTGGTCAATATCTGTGATAAAGGCCTGGCTTCCTCTCCCTAACTCAGGAAAACTCTGAAAGACCATCTAGCTTCAGAGTTTTCCATGGGGTGGGCTGAGGACTTCATCCAGGCTGCATTGCAGCCCATTTTCTTCTTCTGTCCCATCTATTTCCTTCCCCTTTCTTCCATGGGCATTACTTCCAACAGCACTCTTCAATCAACTCCCAGCTGCCAATCCCATCTCAGAGGCCACCCCCTAAGGAACCCAACCTGAAACACTTTTCAAAATCCATCAAACCATAAAATACTATGTGGCTCTTTAAGAAAAACTCAGTAACTATTTAATGGCTCTTTAGATTTTTCTAGCACATTGCTAAGCATTATAATAGAGAACAGAATGAAAGTATAAGGCATGACTCCTGCCCTTAAGGAACTCACAGTCTCGTTGGAGACATAAAACATATGCGGTGATCTTCATACAGCTCAGCAGTGTGCTCAAATGAAGAAGACTAAAGGAAGCCAAAGTTGGCACATGGGATACGATTCATAAATATTCATGGAATGAATAAATGAATCGGAATAGATATATGTGAGCTGAAATAGATCATAATATTTATTGGAGGCCAAACCACATGGCCAGTGCCACCTTTTAAAAAGTCATTAACCCATTTTACCATCTCCTAATCTTCACATCAAAATATAGAATGATCAAGCAAAACAAAATTACGAGATCCTACTAGGAACTCTGGTTCAGTTTGGGGTTTAGGGCAGTTCTTGGGAAAAGGGTTTGTCTTTTTCCTATGTGCCAGAATCTAATCTCTCACATACCCTGACTGGCCCAAGTAGACAGATCACATTCCCAACTCACAACTAATTTACAGAGAAAGAGAGCTATCCTATAGTCAGTAAGGATCATATACTGATATTGATAATACTTTATATCACTATAGTGTTTCAGTGACCTGAAACTTACCTTATTTGATCCTTACATTATCTTGGGAGGTAGGAAGGATAAATATTATTGTGTCCCCCTTTTTCACAGATGGAAAAACTGAGCCCCAGAGGCTGTACATGTTAGAGTTGGAATTAAAATAAAATCTTCTTACTTCCATTACATCCCTACACACTCTTAAATTTTTCATAGACTATTCATGGGGCTCTAATCTCTGAAGGCTGCCAGTTGAGATTTGTGGTTTATGTTAGTAATAATAAAATTAATATTTTTAGTTCTAATAACACAGTTAATTTTGGATTCTAAAAGGTAGTGAAGCTTAACCAAACAGAATTTGTATTCTTGTATGTATTACACAGTAACAATGCATTTGAATATTAGCCTTGAATTAGAAAAACAGAAAGAAGTTTGTCCAATTAATTATACCCACATTTGAACAGATAAATATGTGTATTACATTCTAGATAATAAATAGCTTTAATTCCTATCTAGTATACTATTTATAATTGCACAGTTCCCCCAGGAGATTAAAAATTAGATTCTATTAGAAACCTCTTTCCTTTTCTACTCAGTTGTAAAACATAACATTCTATTCTTAACTGAGATACACTTATTTTGATGTCTACTTTGGCAGATCCTTTGTGGGGTGCAGGTGGGGGCAGGGGTGAAAATTAATGGAAAAAGAAATTGTGCTGCCAGCTCCTGCAATGCACCTTCAACTCAAATCAGCTTGCTATTTCCTCCACATGTCTTCAGCCAGCATATGGCAAAAATATCAGTTCATTTTCTCTTCCCTGCATAAGAGAATTGAGGTCATTATTCTGTAAGGATTACTCTGTAGGATAATTTAATTTCCTATTCTCTTGTCTACTCTTGTTTCCACCTATAATAACATCTCATTGATTCTTAGAAATAATGTCTTACTCAGCTCCATCCCATCTGCTTATGTATATAATGAAGATTCAGTTTCTAAAGTGTTGTCTTCCTGAATCTGAATCTCATCCCAGCAGCCTTACTTATGGGCTATATGACCTTGGCCAAGACAATTATGTTCTCACTGGCTTTATTTTCCTCTTCTAGACAAAGGGATAATTTTAACTGTCCCATTTATTAATGTGTCTTCAAAAATCACAGGGGATCCTTGAAATGTATAGATTTAATGTTTGTAGTTATGCATTCACACAAAATCCCTGAAAGTCTTGACATCTACAGTAGATTGTCATTTTGAATTAATGGGTATTTAAGGATGGCGCCTGAGGTAATCACTGAGAGGTGCTTGAGCTTCTGGACTGTCCAATACTGTATCTTGTTCAGGATTTGTAGTTTCTTCCTCATCAGCAAAAGTCCGCCCTGAGGAAGAAAAAAATTTTTTAAACATGGATCCAACCATGCCCTCCACCCCCAAAGCAAGCCATCTTCAAATGTTGGGAAAATTGAAGAGAAAGTAAAGAGGGCTTAAAAAGTGATAATTATTAGTTAGAGAAATTAAAGTTTGAATATTTTAAAGAGTGGAATATTGGATTTGGCAGTGACTAGAGATTCTATTCTGTGAATGATCTGCCATGTTTATTCAATATGGAAGGAAGTAAAAGTAATTGAAGAAACTATTTCGGCAAGTGCTTTAGCCAATGCAAATATGGATATTTGTGGAAGAAAACTATATGTTAACGTAGTTGTGAAACTTGAAGGATTCCAAGTGAGTTCAGAGGTATCTCTCCTGCATGTTAAGAGCCTGCAACATAAGGAGTGTGGAAATAAATGCTGGGCATGTTATTGTCCCGCCCGATGAGATAGTGCTGGCAGTATAAAAGTGACTTTTAAATATTTTTTTTTGACCGCTACATGAAAAGACTAAGTATTTAAAACCCTCTAAAGCTCATACTCCATACTTCTGACTGGGAAAATAGTAAACAGTTTACATGATCCCTAAGTATCTGTTTAAAACTACTGACTAATTATGCTTAGATGCTCTTACCTTTTAATTTATCTGTTTTCCTTCTATGAACCTCATCTAAGAAAGTAGTCCAAAGTATTGAAGAATGTTTATGCATTAAAATATTTATTGCAGCATTGTATGTAATGAGAAGATTTTAGAAACCATCTAAATGTCCACTTTTAGGGGTTGATTCAGTAAATTATGGTTTAAACATGAAAGGAAAATGATGCAGTCATTTTAAATGATGCTTTAACAGACTAATGAAAAGTAGAAATGCTGTGCCAAATGTTAAGAAATTCAAAATAATAATCCACTTTACTATTCCATTCAACTCTGTAAAGATATATGTTGACAAAAGTCTGAAAATAGATATGTCAAAATGATAATACAATGGTTTTTGAACACTGGAATTAAGACTACTTTATACTTGATGTACTTTCCAGTTTTTCTATAATGTATGTATGACATTTACAGTCAGGGGAAAAAATAAAAATTTTTAAATAATCTATCTTTTTAAAAATTAGAAATATTATCTGAAGGAATGATGTGCCTTGAATAAATGAGACACTATCCCAATATCAGAAACTGGAACAGTCATTGACAATCCACACCACCTGTGCCCTATATGTGTGTAAATGTCTCCCAGCTTCCTGTCTACCACCTATGAAATCAGACTGTCAATAACTTTTGAGCGTTTCTAAAGCCAGTAAAACAGAAATTATGGACAAAAACAAGGAAATTTCCAGATGTCTCTGTTTTTATCCAAAGTAGTTCTTTATTTACAAATATCTAACTAACTAGATATTAGGTACTGTGTATGTTAGGGGCTGGGGAAACAAGACAGAATAAGTAATATGGAGTTTGCAGTCTAATGAGAAAGCTAAATGAAATAAATAATAATTCAGCCTGAAGCCAGAAAGATTATCGGGTGGCAGTGAAGCTAAGGTGAGGGCTAAGTCAGACACATGCAGTATAAGTAACAACACTTGAGGCAAGAAGGTGAGTACTTAGTGTTCAACATCCAGTTCTTCCCATGCCTGCTCACAGAGGACTCTACTTCTGAGGTGCCTTGAGATTGGGAAGAGCAATGTGACTAATTCTGTCCACTAAAATGTAAGCAAGAGTGACATGCAGCACTTCCAGGCTAAGGCAGTCTCTCTCCTCCCCATACCTGTAACTGAGAAAGTCATATGCTCCAGAGGGTACAGGTTACAGAATTATGCCTTGATCACTGAGTTACTACATGGATAGTAAAGGCCCTGGAGAGTCACCTGGGACTACAGCTGACTTTGTATTGACAAATAAGTCTCTCTTGTGTTCAGCAGCAAAGTATCTGGGGTTACTTATTTCCAGTATAATCTAATCCTATCTTAAATAAAGAGTTTAAAGGTCAAAACAGTGTGATCGAATCAAGTAAATATATCTTGTTTAGCGGAAGGGATGTGCATCTAGAAATGGGAGTGCTAATTACATCATCAATGGCTGACATCATTAGAACATGGTCTCCCTGCAGATGCATTCCTTAGCATGATAAGTTGGTAATAAGTCGGGACTCACTCTCCCGTTCTCAAATCTCCCCATGAGATGCCTCCAAAATATGTTTTTCCCAGCATCATTTGTTTAATTTCTGATTAGTTTTCCCCAGTTGCAGTTAAGTTTAGAGAATACTTCACAATAGATTGCCACCAAACCCTAACTGCCTGTTCCCACAACTCTTTCTTTGAATACTCCTCTAATCAATGTAAAACTTGCATGAGGTTTCTTCATTTCACTTTTCTCAAATACTGTCATCAAATTTATTTGCCAAGTACAAAATAAACGACATAAAGAGATGCCACAGAAAACTACCACGTTGTAACTTATAGACAACTTGACTCAAAATAGTACAGTGGAGAGCATTTGGGGCATGCCACACAAACATGCATTACCACAGGTGCATATTATTCCCTTCTGAGCTAGTTTTCATTGTCTGACTATGTAATAGTAGCTAACATTACATAGTGCTTACCGTATATTCAGGTTAGAACCAGAACAAAGACCTCCAACAACCACACAAAATTGAGAAATAGAAAAACTACCTCCGATTTTATCTTTACAATGTCTTAGGATTCGCGTAACATTTCTTTCGTAATTCAGAACCTCATATCACTTGCATTGACCCTTACTTAAGAAATCAACCAATCCAAAGATTCTTCCCACTTATGATATCTTAACAACAGATAGTGAACAATAAAAACTGTAGTCATTTTCCTTAATGAGATGTCATTTCAGAATTGAAATATTCTCCCCTGTTTTTGTAAGTTTATAAGGTTCATTTGTTTATAGTATAACAGGTTTATTTGAAAAGAAGTTTTTTCAGTTTGGAGGACCCGCTAAGATTCAGCTCTGATCTTCCTGCCATGGACCTGCATCCTTGAGCCAGATAACTTCTGTGTGCGTTCCTTAAGGCTTTGCATGTCTCTTCTGCTTGAGGTTCTTGGCTTATGATGAAGAGATTAATCATATGCTGGGTCTAAGACATGATTTCTTTGAAGCTTCCAATGCTAAATTTGATTTTTTTACTGAGAAAATTTTATGTTACTTTTTATATCTTAAACTTTCTGATCAGATTGTTTTACTTAAAATTCTTGGCAATATTTTATTTTCTATGTAAGCTCAACTTTATTTTACTCTGTCTTCTCTTAAACATTATTTGTCAAGAAGAAGGACAACATAGAATAATCAACAAATAGAGTTCCAATAAGTCTAAGTTAATGGAAAAAACTAGGTCCAATGACTTCTGCTTATGACCAAGTTGAAGTAACAGGGACCAGATGTATTATCTATCCTGGGACAACCAAAGTAAATAGACAAAAAGTATAAAACAACAGATTTCAAAAAACTGGGCATCAGGCAACGAAGAACACTGATCTCTGAGAAATGGGAAAAAATAAGGAGAACCCTACAACTGCCTTAGCTTATAGCCTTAGAGTTTCCAGGCAGCAGCACAGAAAAGGAACCCTGGAGGAGTTTGGCAGACTCCCTGGGTTGAGAAGATGGAGCTAAGAGTCTGAGGAAAATAAGGTGGCTAGTGCTCACAGAACAGAGAACTGGAGATTGCTACTGGGAAACAACCGCCCAAAAGGATTAGAGGTAGCAATAGTTGGTGCTCACTCAAGGCTGGGAATAGTGCCTGTTCTCACTAGACAGATTGAAAAACCTCATGATTCACAAACTATTTGGTAAAGTGTCTTTCCTCAGCAGCAGGCAATAATTAACCTTAGAATAAACAGTGCAGTAGGACTACTGAATAAATCTTGAAAACAAGATATGAAAGAATCAAATTTTTTCCAAGTAACTTAACTACATTCCAGAACAATGCTCAAGAATATTTTTAGGAATATAAAAATATCCAGCACTAAACAGAGACAAAACTCTATAATGTCCAGCATCTAATCAAAGATTACAAGGCATACAAAGAAGCAATATACAATGCATAATATGGAGCAAAGCCAATCAATTGAAAACAACCTAGGTGTTAGAATTAGCAGACAAAAACATTAAAAATTCATTATAACTATTTTTCATATGATTAAAAGTTAAGTAGAGATATAGATGATATAGAGAAGACCTAAATCAAACTTCTAGTGATGAAAAATTTTTGATGGGCTAAAAAATACATTGGATGGAATTAAAGGTAGATTGGGGGGAAAGGAAAAAATAGATTAGTTGTTTCACAACAATGTAAATATACTTAATCCTACTGAACTATACAGTTTAAATGGTTAAGGTAGGAAATAATTTTATGCAATATGTTTTTTACCACAATCAAAATTATTTTAAAAAATTAATTAGAAATTACAGAAAAAAAGATTGGTGTACTTGAAGAGATAGCAATTGAAACTATTGAAAAGAAAACAGAGAGAGGTAAAAATAGTGATATAACAGAGGATCTGAGCTGTGGGCAACTTGAAGATGCCTAATATGTATGTACCAGAAGTTTCTGGAAGAAGAAGTGACAGAAAAATATTTGAAGAAATCATGGCTAATAATTTTCCAAATTTAATGAAAACTATGTATTTGCATGTCCAAGAAGCTCAATGAACCCAAGGCACAAGAACTATGAAGAAAAATACACTGAGGCACATCATAATCAAATTTTTCTAACCAATGATAGAGAAAATATTATAAAAGCATAGGAAATCATCAGAAGAACTAGAGAAAATCATGCTAAGTACAGAGAAACAAAGATAAGGACGACAGTAGATTTCTTGAAGAAAGCAATGCAAGTGAGAAGACAATGAAGCAACATCTTTAATGTACTGACAGAAACAAAGAACAAAAAATCTGTCAGCCTAGAATTCTATACCAAGCAAAAATAGCTTTTAAGAACTAAGGTCAAATAAAGACTCTTTCAAATGTATAAAGCTGATAAAAACTCATCACCAGCAGACCTGCTCTACAAGAAATGTTAAAAGAAGTTCTTCAAGCAAACACATAAGAAAAAAAATAGAAAAAAGGAAGAGATGGAACAAATAGAAAACGAATGGCAAAATGAAAGACTGAAGCTTAATTATATCAATAATCATATTAAATGTTTATTGTCAAAAATTCCCAATTAAAAAGCAGAAAGTATCAAATTAGGATTAAAAGTACAAGACCCAGCTACATGCTGCATATAATAAATGTGTTTTATATATGAAGTAAAAGGATAGAAAAAGACGTACCATGCTAACTCTAATTAAAAGAAAGTTGGAGTAACTATATTAGTATCAGATACAGTAGATTCCAAGGCAAAGAATGTTATCAGAAAAATTTTAAAGGTTATTTCATAATGCTAAAGGGATTAGTTCATCAAGAAGTCATTATCTAAATATTAATGTACCTCATAATAAAATACATAAAGCAAAAACTAATAGAACTACAGAAAGAAGTAGATAAATCTACTATAGTAGGAAATTTAAATATTCCTTTCTCAGTAGTTGATAGAACAAATAGACAGAAAATCTGTAAAAACAAAAAGAACCAAGAACAGAATCAACCAACTTGACTTGATATTTATAGAACACCCAACCTAACAAAAGTAGAATATACATTTTTTAAGTGCACGTGAAACATTTACCAAGATAGACCACATTCTGAGTTATGAAAAAATGTCTTAATAAATTTAAAAGAATTCAAGTCATACAAAGGATGATCGCTGACCAAAATAGGATTATTAGAAATTAATGACTGGAAAAATCTCTAGAAAATCTTCAAATGTTTGGAAACTAAATGACACACTTCTAAATAACCCATGAATCAAATAATAATTCCAAAGAAAAATTACAAAGCATTTTAAACTGAGTAAAAATAAAAAACTATCTTCAAATTTATGAGATGTGTCTAAGGCATTACATAGGATAAATTTATAGCATTAGAAGGAAAAATCCAAGTAACAGAGGAAGAAGTAATAAAGATCAGCTCAGAAAGTGATGAAATAGAAACACAAAACCAATAGAGAAAACCTTTAAAATAAAAGGCTAGTTCTTTGAGAAAATCAATAAAATTGGTAAATATCTAGCCAAACTGGTTGGGGGTTGGCAGGGGAGCAATCACAAATTACCAATATTTACAATGAGAGGTGATAACAATCCAGATTTTACAGATATTAAAAGGATAATAAAGAAATATTATTTAAAAATTTATGGCAATAAATTTGACAGCTTAGATGAAATGGAAAAATTCCTTGAAACATATAAAGTTCAAGAAGAAATAAGAACATGAATAGCCCAATATCTCTCAAAGAAATTGAATTTTGAGCTAAAAACTTGCCCACAGAAAAATTTCAGGCCCCAATTTTTTTACTGATAAAATTTACCAAACATCTAAGAAAGAAATAATACCAATCATACACAAAATATTGCAGAAAATCAAAGGAGTACTTTCCAACTCACTCAACAAGGCAAGCATTATCCTATACCAATATAAAACAAAGAGTACAAGAAAAGAACACTACAAAACAATACCTCTCATGACACAGATGCAAAATTATTAAACAAAAATTTTAGCAAATTGAATCCAAAAATATATTAAAAATCCGTCATGACCAAGGAGAGGTTATCCCACAAATGCAACAATGGTTTAACATTCAAAAACCAATTAATGTAATTCACCATATCAACATACTAAAAAGAAAAAGAAACATGATAATCTAAATAAATGCAGAAAAAGCATTTAACAAAATCCACCTCCCACGCCTGATAAAAATCCTAAGCAAGGGAACTTTCTCAACCTGATAAAGGGAAAAGACATCTATGAAAAACCTAACATCATTCTTAATCATGAAAAATGAATGCCTTCCCCAAGAGATCAGAAATAGAACAAGGATATCCATCCTCACCAATTTTATCTACCATTTTATTGGAAGTTCTAGCCAGCACAAAAGGCTAAATAAATAAATAAATAAATAAAAGACATTCAAATTGGAGAGGAAAAAGGAAAAGTTCACTTACAGATGACATGATTGTCTACATAGAAAATCCTGTGGAATCAATTAAAAAGCTAGTAGTACTAATAAATGAGTTTAACAAGGTTCAGGATACAGGATCAATATACAAAAATCTGTTGAAGTTCTATACAGTAGCAACAAAAAATCAGAAATTAAAAAAGTAATACCATTCATGACGGCATCAAATATGTGAAATAAGGACCAATCTACCAAAAGATGTGCAAGACTTATACAATGAAATATACAAAACATTGCTGAGGTATATAATAGAACTCTTAAATACATGAAAAAATAATGTCCTTACATTAGAAGACTCAATATTGTTCAGATGCCAATTATCAACTTGATCTATAGATTTAACGCAATCCCTATCAAAATCCCAGTAGGCATTGTTGTAGAAATTGACAAGTTGATTTTAAGGTTCAAATACAAAGTTTAACAGAAGTAAATGGATCTACAGTAGTCACACAAATTTGAAAAAAGCGCAAAGGTGGAGGACTCACATAACCACATTTCAAGACCTACTATAAAGCTACAGTAATCAAAATAATACGTGTTTGCATAAAGATAGACAAATACATTAATGGAAGAGAATAGAGAGTCCAAAAATAGACCTACAAATATATAGAAAACTGATTTTTAAAACAGGTGCAAAGGAGAAAAGACAATCTTTTCAACAAATATACTAAAATAATTGGATACTATACACAAAAATATAAACTCCAATTCATGCATCTCACCAAATATAGAAATTAATTAGAAAAAGATCATAAATCTAAATGTAAATCTTAAAGCTATGGAACTTCTAAAAGAAAACAGGACAATATCGTTGCGACCTTAGGTTGGGCGAAGAGTTCTTAGATATAACTCCAAATATACAAAATATTTTTTAAACAGTTAAGAAATTCCACTCTTTCAAAGACACTGAGAGAATGCAAAGAGAAATCATAGACTAAAGAAAAACATTTGCAAATATCTGAAAAAACGCTAGTGTTCAGATTATATAAAGAACTTCCACAAAAACCCAATTTAAAAATGAGTAAAAGACTTAATTGAACAGACACTTCATCTAAGACAATATACAGATGGTAAATAAGTGCAAAAGATGTTCAGTATCACTAGTCATTAGAGAAATGCAAATTAAAATCACAGTGAGATAGCACCACATCTAACGAAAATGACAAATTAAAAACATTGACAATACAAATGTCAATGGTGAGGATGTGGAGAAATTAGAACTCTATACAGTGCTGATGAAAACATAAAATGGTACAACCACTTTGGAAAAGTTTGGCAATTTCTTAAGAAGCTAAAGATATACCTACCATATGAAGTAGTTTTACTACACCTAGATATTTACTCAAAGGAAAACAAAGCATATGTCAACATGAAGATTTGTATGTGAATGTGCATAGCAGTTTATTTGTAATAGCAAAAACCTGGAAAGCAAGCCAAAATCCATGTACACGTAAGTGTATAAACAGCTTGTGGTATACCCATGTGATGAGATACACATCAACAATAAAAACAAATGAACTATTGGCAAACACGACAACATGGATGAGTCTCAAAATAATTAGGTTGAGTGAAAGAATCCAGAGAGAAAAGAATACATACTATATTCTCTTTATCAAAATTTTAGAAAACATTAATCTATAGTGATAGGAAACAGATCAGAGGTTGCTTGAAGACTCAGGGGTGGAGAAGAAAAAGAATCAGCAAAGAGGAGGTATTATCAAGGTGCATGAGGAAATTTCTGAAAGTGATGGATAGTCTTATTATCTTGATTATAAATTGGTTTATGGGCATATACATATCAAAACTTATCACATTTTATACTTTAATTATGTGCATTTTCTGTAGGTCAATTATACCTCAATAAAGCTGTTAATAAAAATCTTGTAAGCTAATGTTCCCACTTGGATGAAATTTACTTTGAGTTACCATCCAAAAACTTTATGATGTCTATTTTTCCACTTTTCTGTGTTTACGACCCTGGGAGTTAATTTGGGAGATAAATTTTTACAAATTCTATCTGCTGAAGACTATAGATCATCAAGTATGTTGTCAAAGATGGACAATCACAGGCTCAGGGCTTGAGACATGAGCCATAGAATCAACACATTACACTGGCCATGATTATTTCTCCAGAGGTAGTCTCAGTCCAAGTTTGCACTTCTGCCAAGACAGACACCTGCTTCTTCTATGTAGTATCATTGTTAAATTCTTGCACACATCTCACAAAATAGAACTACTTCACCAATGGCCACTTTGGATGAACTTTAGATATTTCCAAAATTGTTTATCTTAGAGCAATCTTAGAGCAAATGAGCAGTCAAATCCCTAATGTTAAATGTACATCTTTTTTGATTGGTACAGAGACATTTCTAAACAAAATTTTGATTCTCTAATAGCTTTAATTACAAGGAAAGCACCAAAAGCCCATAGCTTGTTAGAGTCTCTCTTTTGATCCAGTAGAAAAGATCTACCTTGCCTCAAGGCTATAGCAGCCACTGCCAAATTCATGGTGGCTTCTGCTGGCACAGATTCAAGGTTTTCCTTGGAATTAATGCTATACAATTTTGGAACTTAACTGAAAAATACACATTTCTAGCAAGCTGGCTTACATCTTAGTAGATAGTCTTACTCCTTTGAAAATTATTAGCCATTGTTATAACATTTTATACCTTGCTACTTCCTTTCTCAGAAAAGGGAGAAATGCGCATAACCTGGGGTTACATAATCCATGACACCTCCCTAAAATTAGATGTCACTTGGGTAAACTGAAATTTAAGGGAAGAAGGCTAAATTGAATGAGTTTACTCTGAAGTATTTTTTTAAAATCCTGATTCGGTTAGGGTTATTCTGAATTGGCAAAATTAAATTTATTACGAGGTGGAAACTACATTTATGATAGAAATTAAATTTGATTATAGAAAAAAATTTAAAGCTCTATTTTATTCACATTTAGGTAAAAGATTAACATATTTCATCCACTAAAAAAGCATCAGTTCCTACTAGGAAGAGAAACCAGCTGCCTAGATCATCACTTTCACACAATGATGGAGCTCTTAGACAGGGGTCTCAAGTTAGAATTTAAAATAATTTCATTGCAAGAATAAAGGAAGTTATGAGACAAATTGGTTGAAGGCTCTGGGACAGAAATGAGAATCTAAGCCAGATTCACACCCAAGTTTATTTGAATTTAAACCCATGCTCTCTCTTTCTAAAGAGGTAGCACAGATTTGAAATCGAATCCACTAGCAGTATCTGGGCATCATGGTCTCTTATGTAAAACAGGATATTTTGATTATAGTGATCTTAAAGTATGAGATAGTATCTGTAAATGCCTAACATTAATGTTTATTACATTTCATTTAAAGTTATAACTCTAGTAGAATGCCAGATGATATATAGAGAACCTGAGAAACCAACAACAACAAAAAAATATTTTATATTTAATGATCAGTTTCCTGGCCAAGGAGAATTTGCATTCAAATTGGCAGAAAAGAGGCAGCAGGATTTTTGAACTGCCTGTACACGATTAGGTGGAAGTCAGAGAATGTCACAAGAGTATTTATACTTGCTTTCTCAGCTCTTGTCTACAGTGTTATTCCCCACATAAATCTTGTAGGTGCTTTGTTCAGACCAGTTCTAAATGCCTGCAGAGCTAATGGCCCCACCTTTTGGTGATTTTTACTTCAACTACTTCTGTTGGAAGACAAACTAATAGAATGTCCCATTAAGAGTATTTCTGGATACTAAATTTACTCATTTTTCTCCATAGTCTGACTCAATTACTTTTTATATTTACTAGTATTCAATGATTTCACTTTGATTTATTCTTGTGTTTTATCTTGACTCATGCTTTCAGACCACTCCATTCTCTAATAAGCTTACCCCCATTGCACAATCCCCCCACCAAAAAAATTCTCCCAACAAACATTCTGAGTGTGTCTCGAAATAACAGCCTTACTCCATAGATTTTAGTCTCTAAGATTATAAAATCAATACAAATATTTTTCTTTTGAGACAGATTTCATCATTGCAGCAGTGAAACATAAGATGATTTTTGGTGTTGCTTTTCTGAAGATGAAGTCGCCTAAAGAAAGTTCCATTTGATGGAAGATGAGTCACATTTGGTAAAGGTTTAAATGAAATAGCAAGTTTGATAAATCTGTCCAAGGTTTAAGAATATTCAGACACCTTTTCTTCCTGAGAAAATCCCCACATATCTCTTCAGGGACAAAAACTTCTCTCCAATGTCTCCAAATGATTCAGACATAACTTCCTGTATATGCCACCAAAGGGATTTCTTTACTTTCAGTAAGACCATTAGCTGGCTTGCCAAATTCTTCAGCATAACAAAAAATTATCGGCCGTTTCTCTCTTGGGCATGCTGAAGTGGTGAAAATTGCCCGGAGAAAATTGAAACCCTGATAATTGATTTTCTTGATGTTTTCAAAAGACCCAAACCTTTCTATGATTAAATTGAAACTTTTCAAGATGAATACAATCAAAACCATAGGGAATACCTCTACATTCTTTAGTTTTGCAGCTAAAACCTTTACGCAACACTTCTTCAGACACAGATTTAGAATTAAATTATTTTTTCTAAAATAAAACTCTTCTCTTTGGGCTTAGGCAGAATCAGCTAATTTAACTGTATTATTCACTTTGTCCTTGGTATTTGGCAACAAAATTTAAAGATAAAAAAAAAAAAACAGGTAAAAATTGGCTGTGAAACAAATGTTTCACATCATAAACTAAAAACTGACAAATAAATCTCTCTCCCTATTAGTGAATTGTGTGAGATAGAGACTTGGTTGACAAAATGGTTGAACTGTAAGATCTTTAGTTTCCCCATAAAATATTTTTTAAATGATTAGATAATGTTGTCAGTATGAATATGTGGTGTTTATATTTCTAAATCAAGATGCTTTGTGGCTGTCCACAAGACACAGATGAGGTTGTACGCTACCATTGTTCGATGATACGTGAGAAAACATGTTGGGCCAAGGCTGAGTTGCTCATTCTGCCACATTTCCCACCCCCACCCCCAACCTGGGCCAGAGAAGGATGTGAGTGAATCTCTAGAGTTATGAAGACGTTACAGGAAGTGATTCTTCTTCAGAAGAACTTAAAATAAAATGAATCTGAATCTGCTGTGGGCCACAGAGTAGGGCCTAGAAACAGACCCTAGTGGCATTGTTTGAGCATAGAATCAAGCAATATCTAAAAGTAGCTCCTTTTCATCAAAAGGAACATCAAATGCTAGTCAGAGTTCAATCTTCAAACATTTGCAATAAAAAAAAACCCTGATTGGCATTTGAGCTTCTCTACTATTCAAGATACAACATGTTCCTTTTATATCTTAATCATTATTAGAGACAAGTTTTCAAAAGAAACTTTCATTAATCTGAGAGAAAATAGAACAACTTAAAAGTATAAATAACTATGTATATAATTTATACGTTGTGTACATAGCTATCAATTTTATAGTTAAATTAAAATGGATAAAATATTTAATATACATTTTACTTTAAAAGAACTATAATAAAGGGTCTTGGATTAGCCAATGGGATCAATAATAAGTGTAAATTTAAGGACATAGTTGGCAATGCTATGGCTTTCACAAAAGCATCATGAAAGTACAAATTCTAATTCTAGCCAATTGGGTTATTTTATTCAGCTCTATAGACTTACAACAATTTCTCCTCATTCATAGCTCCAAGAACTTTTCCCATTCAGTAATTTACTTGAACAAACATTTATGGCTGGATGGTTATATCTATTCAGTAACCTCAAGAGAAATGGGGACTCAACAGATGATTTTTTTTACTATAAAATCTTTTAGAGACTATTTTGAATTCTTGTCAATTCTTTACGCTCATTAATATCTCAGAGATAGTTTCCTTAGAATGGGCTCTGTGTGGAATCAATATTCTATGCAAAAGATCATTCTGCTGCCAATCCAAGTTACAAATTATTTAGTGCATTCTCTTCCTTCAAAGGTGTAGGATGGATTTCAGACGTCAGGTCTAGGTTTCTCAATCTTTTGCTAAAGTTTCGAAAAGACATGACCACCTGACCACAGACTACTGTTTTATATTCCTTCCAGTCTCATGAGGTCAAATTAATGTCAGAATCATTTGGCATTCATAAATCATATATTTTTTTTTGTAGAAAATGTAAATGGGTCCAGGAATTATCAGTTTTTTATATTAACTTTTGTCAGTCACTGAGAGGATAAGCCTCACTGAGAGGCTTTTCAGTGAGGAGTT
>NW_006438088.1:7702080-7706090 GCF_000325575.1 Pteropus alecto
TACACACACATATATATATATATATCTTATATATACATACATACATACACACATTTAAAGGTACTTCCCATTGTGTTATCAGTTGCTCCTCTGTATGGATCCATACAAAGAATTCCTCCTGGAATATAATTCCTGCCTGGATACAAAGTTAAGAATACTGTTTCTTTCTTTTTTTCCTGACTGAATACGTGTTTCTTTTATAATAACTAAAGGACTCTCTGGAACTCATTTTTGGTCATATCTACAGGAAACTGAAAAATACATATTGCTAAATTTATGTTAGATTATATTTATATATTAAATTCCATTAATGATACAATAATCCCTACCATTCTTTTTATCTTCATATTAATTGCTTTGTCTGATGTCTGATGTTTGGGAAATGTCTTAATAGCATGAAAATAGCCTCAATTTTATTTGGAAGTAAGGGTAAAACAACATATTTTAAATACATAGTACCTTCCTAATTTACAGATAGTTAAAGTTTAATGAATGTTATGTATAAGAACATTTTGATACTAAAGACAAAAGCATTGTGGAAATGGAAAGTACTATACAGGGTCACTAACCATAAAGCATTGGTTTAAGCTTTTTCCAAAAAACAGATGAAGAAACAACTTTTAGTTAAGTAGTAATTAATAGCAAATGAGGTAGCACAAAATGAAACACTATATGTCTCTTGATATAACGGTACTCTAAATTTTGCTCTAACTTATTCACTGCTTGATATATATTGTATATATATTGCTATCTGATAAAGGATTCCTTTCTCTCTCAGAGAAGTTCAATCCTTTTAACATACATGGAGCTGTAAGAAAGGAAGGGGATACTCTACCCAGTCTGTCATTTATTCATTCTTCCAACAAATATTTATCGAACACTCAGTATGTGGATAGGCATTAAATTTTCAACCCCATTCTTATTAAACTTACAACCAAATGGAGGAAAGAGAAATTGAACAAACAAAACAAAAATGTCAGATAAATATATCATTAGAAAATGATAAGTGCTATGCAGAATTCAAGAACATAGTGGTAGAAGGGAGAATTATATCAGGGGATTGGGGAAAGCAGCTTTGAGGAAATGTTATTGATGCTGGCATCTGAAAAAACAGTAGGAGTTAGCCAAATTAAGGAGGGCAAGAAGGATAACATTCCTAGCAAAAGAAAAATGAGACAGAAGGCTCAAGGCAAGAAAGAGGATGGCTCATTTGAGGAACCGAAAGACCAGTGTGGCTGCACCTTGAAGAGTAAGGAGATGAGTGGCAGAAACATGGTACAGAAATGAACACCTGTTTAAACTGCCAGATCATTCAAACAAAGATAACAGTGGGGCAGAGAGATACAAATATGGTGGGTGGATAGCTCCTAGAATCTCACTGTTATATGAGATTCAAGATTACTAAATGTGTATGTAGTACCAATTTTTAATAAAGTCTCTCAGACTGGAAATGCATGACTGCTTGTTGCTAATTGATGCTAAGTTGTTCTCTCATTAGTCAACAAATATTTATTGCACTGAGGTTGGGTATACAAAGGGAATATGATAGACACCTCTCCTGCTCTCATGCAGCCTGTAGTTTAGGGAAGATAAAGACAAACAAGCAGACAAATACCTATGGCTTTTTCATAGATCAGCAGTGGCCATTCCAACAAGGAAAAGAAGGAGAAAGCAGTGGTGAGCAATGGCCACAATCATGTGGGTGAAGCAGCTTTGAAGATTGGACAGGAGCCTTAGGCTCCTGTGGGCAAAGGAAATATTTCCCGGCCAAGAGACAAGGACTAATAGGTGTGGGGGGAAGGCTGTTCTGGTGTCACCATGTTGGTAATGCCCAGAGCTAATCTCTTCTTAGTTCTTGATTCTCCAAGGAGGCTTCATTTTATCTCCACCATAAAATAAAGGTACTACTGACTTGGAAAATCACGCAGTTTAGAGTTTGGGCTTTTTAAGAAAACAATTTATGTTTTTAACTATGACATAAAATATTTGATAATAAATGTCAAGTTATGTAACTCTGTGTTTGCATTTGAGGGAAATTGTGGTTATAAGCAGACATAAAAATCAACATCCCTTGAAGAATGAGGAAGTAACTCTTGCAGTTAGTAAATTGTTTTGGTCTCTGACCACAGAAGCAGAGGTTAGCAACAAATTTGATTTACAAAGTAAATATAATTTCTACCGTTTGGTTTAGCCTGTTGTTTTCTTAAAAGAAATATATTTTAGTTTGCACTGTGAGAAACACAGATTAGCATTTTTCAGAACATTAGGAATCAAACACAGTATCATAAAAGCATAGAAAAAAAGGAACTAATTTTATCTTCCAGTCACGGATGATATTCAGAATCAAAATGACATGTGACTAATACTCAGATATTCAAATTAATGGGGCTCTGGTCCCACATATTTCTCCATATTTGTTTTATCTGTGTGTATGGGGATATGAATATACCAGAATTTTTTCTGTGCCATCTGATCGAGGACAATATTTCCTGACTCTGAAAAGTATTGGCATACATTTGAATTATACTCAGAATTTTTTTCAATCTAAGCCCTAATCTTAAAAAATTTATTCTATATTCAAATTAAAACAACTTTAATAGAACTTGCCTTTCCAGAAAATAATAATATGCCGAGAAAGTCATTTCAGAAACTGTGGTCTTGAACACTTCACAGTACAAAAATAGATGTACATTGAATACATTCCTCAAAACAGAGATGACTGTTTGTCCCTCAAGGATGGAAGGAAGCTAAATCGCAACCTACTAAAATTTTGGGCAGGGGCTTCCAGAGACAAAGCTAAGCTCAAGCATTAAGGCTGAATGTTTAACATTTGGTACGAGGATAGCTTGATCAAAGATGAGAATTATAAATCAATGTCAGTGTCTCAGAATAACTTTTCAAGGTCAAAAGTGGAGATGTAAGAGTTAAACAATAATCCGAATAGAATCCATTTGTATGGAGATGACAGAGGGTGGGGGGAGGGGTGACTTCCATTTACTTTCTTTCTTAGAAGCTCCTGGGGGCATATTTTGGTTCATGGTTTGGTTTCCAAACCCTTAAGTCATCAGACTGGTCGTGGGGTGGGCACTAACCAGAACAATCCATGACTGTCTCCTCTTAGAAACAAGAGAGGACCAATTTTGAAAAACAGGGGCTGAATCAGTCAGAAGTGGGGGATGGGAGCAGACGTGAAAGGAAGCCCAGAGGTAGACCAAGGCCCTTGCTAACTGAAGAGGAAACAGAAATTATGAGTAAGCAACGGAAGTTTGTAAGTGAGCCAAAAGATGAAAATGGAGCACATGCGCAGAGGTAATATGCTGAGAAACTGCATCTCATGATTCTTCTCAGTGACTTTCCCATTTATCCCCAGCTCAAGTTCACATGTGTTCTTATTATTACACAAGTTAAAGAAGTAAAGAAACTTTTTCTTTTCTGTGATAAATATCTAGGGGTTCATTGCAAACAAGAAGTTCCTAATTATATACTAATTCAAATCCCTACTTTATCTTGTGCTGACCAGAAACGTCGATACTAGGGAAAATGATTTCCTGTCTTTAAGTGAAGGAAAAATCATAGCCACCAACCCAAAACAAAGCTTCCTACTGAAAAGACAATTGAATTACTCTTGCTGTCTCACAGAAATACTGGCTTAATATTTATAAACGAGGAAAGGACCAGAGAAGATAAAAGAATTTAGGAAAACAGGCATCAAATCAGTGACTGCTCCAAGAGTCTTTGCCTGAGACACTCTCTATTCAATGAGCAAATGTTTATGGAGATTTCAGCAGGGGGAAAAACTGACAAAAATTCCTGCCCCCACAGACTAAAGGAGAAAATGAAGAACAAAATACACAGTGTTTTAGATTAAGTTCTAAAGAGTTCACAGATGCAAACAGTGGAGATATAAAGCTGACGGTGGGGGGCATTGATATTTTAGAGGGGTAACACAAAGGCACTTGCTACTAAAGTTACTTTTATATGAAGAACTGAAGAAAGTAATGGATCTTTTT
>NW_006438088.1:7706231-7707317 GCF_000325575.1 Pteropus alecto
TGGGGGTAGGGGTGGGGTGATGGGGGAGGGGTACAGGTGGCCAGGTTATGCTGGGCTTAAAGGGCATCGTACTGGCTTTGGCTTTTACTTTGAGGAAATGGGAAACCACTGGAGGGTTATCAGCATGAGTGATATGACCTAATGTACATTTTTGATGAGAAAACAGTGACTGCTGTGTTGAAAGTAGATGGAAGGTGGAAAGGGTGGAAGCAGGGAGATAAGTAAGAGATTATCTTAATTCAGGGGAGAGATGGTCGTGATTGAAGCAGGGTTATGGCCATAAAGATGATAACAAGTGGTTGGATCCTGAAGAGAGACCAGATAGGACTTGGTGTGGGGTCAGATGTTGGAAGGACAAGAAAGAGGGGAGTCAGGAATGACTGCAAAGTTTAGGTCTAAGTAATGAAAAGACTGGATTCACCATTTTGTACAATGGAGAAGACTGAAGGAGGAACCTCTTTGGAGGAGAATATTAAGAGATACGTTTTATACAGTTAAAAACATATATGTACATTAAATATGCCCAAGTATAGATGTCAATAGGCAGTTGGATATATGAATCTGAAGTTCAAGGGCTGAAGACATATACATAGACTGTGGATGGAGTGAGTAGAGACAGAGAAGAGATCCCAGGACTGAGTGCTAGGAGGCTCCCACAATGAGAGGCTCTCAGTTAAGATTCAATCCTTTGGATACAATAGAAAGTCCAAATGACAATATGGATTTAGAAGTGTCTGCGATAGGAGAGGATGATGTAAAAATCTCTAGACTAAAAGTCCTACTCTGACTCTGCTACTCTGTCGATGTGGAGACTTGGACAATTCAACCATTGTGAAGATGACTTTAGGCATTTGTTAACTAGAAATAAAAACACCTCCCCAGATTCCTTCTCTGGCACATTGTGAGGATCAAATGAGTTAATGTATGTGAAGGGTTTATGTACTGTGAAGTATTATATGAAGTAGGGTCTTTTTTAAATTGTCATAAGATTTCTTCCCATTCTGATATAAAGAAGTGGCATGAGAATTACAGAAATTGACAAGTTGTATTCAAAGCCTACGACGTGCTGGCAGGAAAAAAAAGAAG
>NW_006438088.1:7707789-7714253 GCF_000325575.1 Pteropus alecto
CCATCCTGTGTCAATTCTAATCCTACATGTGCTTTCTTCTGCTGTTACAACTTTACTTTTTTGTAATTTAATAGATTTTTCATAAGAATAACACTTTCACTGGAGGAAAGTTGAAAAATACAGAAGTATATACCAAAAATATATACAAATTATCCATAAAGAAATGACTACTATTTGCTGTGTAGCATATTTCCTTACATCCTTTATCTTTGTGTGTGTGTGTGTGTGTGTGTGTGTGTACACAAGCATTCACATATATATTAATGTATATTTTATTCTACAAGGAAAATTTTTTAAATTGAGGTATAATTGACATAGAATATTATATTGGTTTCAAGTTATAATGTAATGATTTGATATTTGTATATATCATGACATGATTCACCACCATTAATCTAGTTGACATCTGCCATAGTTATAATTTTTTTCTCGTGTTGATAACTTTTAAGATTTAATCTCTTAGCAGCTTTCAAATGTGCAATGTGGTTTTATTAACTATAGTCTTCATGCTATATATTATATCCCCATGACATTTATTTTATAACTAGAAGTTGGTACCATTTGACCTTCACCCATTTTACTGACCCCCTCTGGCAACCACTAATCAGTCCTCTATATCTGTAAGCTTGGTTCCTTTGTTCATTTTTTGAGATTCCACGTATAACTGAGATCATCCAGTATTTGTCTTCTTGTTTAACTTATTTCACTTAGCATAATGCCTTCAAGGTACAAGGACAATTTTAACTCACCTTTCTTCTTGAACTTATATCATGATCATGTTATTAAATAGTCTTAAAAGTTATATTCAGAAATCTGTAATAATTTTATTTTTATACTATGGGTATTTCACGTTTTTAAAATTTTTCGTTATAGTTAAGTCTGCAATGAACATTCCTGTGGCTGTAAATATTTCTGCATCCTCTGTTTATTTACTCAAGATAAACTATTAGAAGCAAAATTATTAAATCCTGGGGAATAAATAATTTTAAAAGCCTTTTGCTACATTTGTCATATTGACCTCTGAAATCTTAATTGATTTTTACTTCAATGTATTAGGAATGCATTATTAATAAATTTTCATAAACAGCTTATGAAGGAAATCATACTCTGCTCAAACTCTTGTATATATATGTTCAGAGTATCTGAACACTATGGGCCACTATGTTCAGAGAATCTCCCTCATTTCTCACTTGGAGTGCTTCTGCATTACCTAGTCCTTAGGCCACCATGGTAGTTTGGAGTAGGAAACAGATATCTTGTCATTTAGTTCATAGGTTTCCAAATTAAGAGGAGCCACACTCGTACCTGTTATAAAAACCCTTGTGAACAATTTCACCATCCCCTAATGAAGAAACAAGCTCACACCAGGATTCTGGAGTTTGAATATGATATCATGACTGGGTAGACTTTGGAGATGTACCTTCAGAGAGAGCTGAGTGTATTTTGCATGTAGGAAAGAGAGTGGCCTGAATTTAATCACCACAGAGGTGGACAGCAGTGGTCATTTGTGCCCTTGGTAGATCTGTACTTCCCCTGGAAGCTAAGGCCACATGACTGGTTTCGGCCAATGAAATGTGGGTGGGAGTGATGGTTTCGTCACTGGCTGCTGTTATCAGAGAAACAAACCCATTTCTTCCCTTCTAGAAAGTAGTGCTTTCTGAGATCAGCTACTTTTATCCATCTATTTTTACATGTTCCATGACATATTCTCCGTCTTTCTCAGTAATTACTATTTGTTCTCAGTCTTGCTCACTCAGATTAGTGTCCTTTTCTTCTGATAGTGAATATTGATGGTAATTTCTAATATTTTCCACAAGGCCCTTTTCACACACCCATTCTTCCCTATAAATTTAATTACTTCTTCAAGGATATTCATGAAAATTTTTCTGACCTCAATTGTTTTGGGCCATATTTTCACATAAAATTGAGTTTGTAAGATTTCCTTGTTTCTTAAAGATTTATTTTCTTTAATCAAAGTGTATTTGTACTATTTTTCGTTATTTTAAAATTATAGAGTAAAATTGAACTAAATTACTAAAAAGTTGGTTCCTTTTTATTGTTGAGTGGTATACCATTATATACACGTGTCAGAGTTTATCCATTCACACGCTGAAAAGCATTTGGGTTGTATCCAGTATTTTGCCATTACGAAGAATTTTATAAACATTCATTACAGGTTTTTATTGTAAATGGATGTTGAATTTTGTCGAATTTTTTTTTTGCTGTATCAATCAACATAATCATGTTTTTTTCTTCAGACTATTAACAATGGATTACATTGATAGGTTTCCAAATATTGAGCCACTCTTGCATTATTCTTTTTATATGTTCCTGGATTCAATTTACTTCTTGGTAGAGAATTTTTACACCTATATTTACGCAGGATATTGGTCTGTAGTTTTCCCCATTTGGGGGGCGGGGGGTGGTGGTACCATCTTTGCTGTTGGTAGCAGGTAATACTGATTTCATAAAATGCATTGGGAAGTATTATGTTCTCTTTGATTTTCTGGAAGAGAATATGCAGAATTGGTGTTGTTTCTTTTAAGTGTTCAGTGATATTTGCCAGTCAAACAATCTGAGACTGGAGATTTCTTTCTCAGAAGGTTTTAAACCTCAAGTTCAATGTCTTTAATAATTTGGGGGATATTTAGGTTACCTAGTTCATCCCAGGTGAATTCTGGTAGTTTTTGAATCTAAAAGAACTAGGTCTATTTCATATAAGTTGTCAAATTTATGTGCATGGAGCTTATTTTGTATTGTTCTCTTGTTAGCTTTTTAATGTCTGCAGGCTCTGTAGTAACATTCACTGTTTATACTTTAATTCCATTAAGGTCAGATGTAGGGTGTTTTCATACTTTCCTTATTGCCCTGTATGATTTCCAGAGGTGGAAACACTTGGAATTAAGAAGGTTCTTCCACATTCTTACCAAAACAGAGATATGAGAAAAACTTTCCTCAGATTTACCAGTACCTCATCTCTAACCCAGACCTAAGATTTAGAATGAAGGAGACAAAAGCAAGTTATAGGAAACTGAATTCACTAGCAACAATTGTCTTCCTCCAGGACTGAAACTGGCAGATCACAAGCTAACAATAAAGGAGATAGTCTCATTCATTATATAAATATTCTTTGTGGTTTTCAGAAACTATTTGGGAACAGAAACCTAAAGGAAAAATAGATAAGTGCTCAAATTGTGATAATTTAATATTAATAGAAATGTGATCTGCTTTTATATCCCTAAATTGGTGAATTAGAACCTATCTATTATACAATATTTTGAAAAGCATATAGACTTAATTACCAGTTAAAAGGTGTTACTTGGATACTTATTTAAGTGGTGAGGAAAGGAAGTTGGTAACAGGCACTAATATTTATTTAAAAGATTTAATAATGTTAAAGCCACATTAAATTTTAATAATTTTAAGAGACTTTAATTTAAAACAAAGGACATAAAACACTGTATTTAATAACCACCATAAATTATAAGATATTTCACTTCTCTATTCATGGCTATAAGCAAAATATTTATAAAGTAGTAAAAATGTATTTTTTAAAATGATAATATTTTGGCTTTTTACCCACCTAATCACCATTTTAGTATATTATGTATTGCTAAGCATTTCTAAATTTGCCTATTATTTCTCATTATCATTGTATGTCAAATTCTACAAATTAAAAAACTGGCTTACATTGTCATACATTAATTAATGTGAAGTACTCATTCAAAGGATTTTTTTGTTGTACCTTTTAAAAAGGAAGAAAGGTAACCTAATAAATCCTAACCAAAGCTGTACTTTCTTAAGCTTCAAAAAAGAGAAGCATGGCAGAGTGAGAGATGTCCGAAGATCCCTCTCCTTGATACAACAATAAGCTGAACATCTTAAACGCAACAAGAATCACCCAACCTACACACAAGAACATCTGAGCCCTTGAGGGATCTGCAAATAAGAGCTACCACAGCTCAGAATCGGGGAAGTCGGGAGGTAGACTGGGAGAAACAAAGAAGCTGCCTCTCACAGCTAGAGCTCCCTGCAGGAGGAGGGGGAGGAAAGAAGGTACAGAGGATTCCCTGAACAACTCTGCCTAGGAGAGCTGTGAGCTCCATGCAATGGCATTGCCCAGGGCAGAAAGCAGAGAAATAGTGGCTGCAGAGAAGCAACAGTTGACAGTTGCAAACCAAGACGCTGAGCTGCAGCCTCCATCCCCCAACTCAGAAGGCACCTCCCCCCACATCCTCCAAGACAAAATACCCCGAACCCCCAGGGGAATCTGAGCGAACACTACCAAAACTGTCACTGACACTGACAAGAAATGAGATTGAGGGTAGCAAGCACAACTGAATACATGTGAGGGGAAAAAAAGGCATTATTAAGACTTTATATAAAGCAGAGATCCAAGAGGCTTATACACCACCTACTGGAAACTAAAAGAAAAATGTCTTCTTAGCAACAGGCTAAAGAAAGACCTTAATATAATAAATCTTCTTTCTGGGGGTGGAAAAAAAAGCAGAATACATTTCCATTAATTCCTAGGTGGAGAAATAGTCCATTAAACATCATGAACAACCAAGGTGACAAGGCATCTCAGAAAGAAAGAGAAAAATATCCAGAAAATAAGCTTAAAGACATAGAAATACGTGGCTTAAATGAAAGAGAATTCAGGATGGTACTTCTGAAAAAGCTCAATGAGATCCAAAATAATTCATATTAAGAATTCCAGGAACTGAAAAGACAACTAGGTCGGTGGAATTAGTTTTTTAGCAAGGAGATTAAAACCCTTAAAAAGAACCATATAGAACTTCTGGAAATGAAGAACACACTAAAAGAGATGGAGAATAAAATAGCAAGCTTGGGAAATAGAGTCGACAAAATGCAGGAAAGGATCAGTGATATCGAAGACAGAAATCTAGAAATAAATCAGAAGGAAGAAGAGAAAAACAGAAGAATGAAAAATAATGAAAGAGAAATACAAGAACTAGCTGATACCATCGGGAAAGGAAACATAAGAAAAATGTGCATTCTTGAAGGGGAGGAAAAGGAGCAGGGATTAGAAAGCATTTTCAGATAAATAGTTGATGAGAATTTCCCAAATCTCAGGAGTGACATGGAGCTTGAGATTCAAGAAGTCAACAGAACATCCAATTATCTCAACCAAAAAGGCCTTCTCCAAGACACATTATATTAAAATTATCAAAAATCAATGACAAAGAAAGAATTCTCAGGGCAGTCAGGGAAAAGAAAACAGTAATCTATAAAGGAAAACCCATGAGATAGATTATAGTAAGACTTTTCAGCACAAACTTTATAAGCAAGAAAGGAGTGGAATCAAATATTCAAACTATTAAATGAAAGGAACTACCAGCCAAGAATAATATATCCAGCAAAGCTCTCCTTTAGATATAAGGGAGAAATAAAAACCTTTCCAGACATACAAAATTGAGGAAATCCTCCACTACGAGGCCCACACTACAGGAAATACTGAAAGGGGTCATTTTTTTTTTTTTATGTCATTTTGTTTTAGGTGAGCTGACCTAAAACAAAATGACAAAAAAAAAAAAAAACCACATAACTATGAGTAAGGCAACTAGCAGGCAGATCAAAGCAGAGGAGTGCAACCCTTGTTAAGAACAAGGCATTATAAGCTTAAACAATAAGAAGAGATTTGCTATTGCAAGGTACTAATGAATGTTCAGCACACATAGGGACAAACTGGGACAACAATAACAGAAAAGAGAAGGATTCAAAGATCCAAATTCACAAAGGGGAACAGAGATAAGACATACGCAGAAGAAAATGGTATATATAACTATCCTCTACATATTTGTAATAGTAACCACACACCAAAGATTCAGAACTGAAATATATAACATAAAATAAGAACCAAAGAGAAAATCCACAAAACTCAACCAAAATATAAAAACAGAAGCACAAGGACAAGGAAGCAATGGAAACACTGAGTTACCAGAAAGCAAAAGATAAAATGGCTATAGGAAAACCTTATATTTCAATAATCACCCTCAATGTAAATAGATTGAACTCACCAATAAAAAGGCACAGAGTTGGAGATTGGATCAAAAACAAAACTCAACCATATGCTGTCTCCAGGAGACACATCTCAGCTCCAAAGACAAATATAGACTCAAAGTGAAAGGGTGGAAAATGATATTTCAAGCAAATGGCATTCAGAGAAAAGTGGGAGTAGCAGTACTAATATTGGAGGAAATAGACTTCACAATACAAAAAGGTAAAGAAAAGATACTGAGGGACACTTCTTAATGATAAAGGAAATCATGCACCAAGAAGATATGACACTTATTTATATCTATACTCCCAATCAGGGAACTCCGAAATATATAAAGCAATAACTAACAGAACTAAAGGGAGAAACAGACCAAAACACTATCATAGTAGGGGACCTAAATACCCCACTGTCAGATATGGACTGATCATCCAAACAGAAAATC
>NW_006438088.1:7716030-7772561 GCF_000325575.1 Pteropus alecto
TTCCCCAAAACGAATAAAAGATTTTTAATACACCCCCATCAAAATCTCATTGGCATTTTTTAGAGAAATAGAACAAAAAATCATCAAATTTATATGGAAGGACCCCAAATTGCCAAAGCCATCCTGAGAAAAAAGAACAAAGCTGGAGGCATCACTCTGCCCAACTTCAAATTATACTACAAAGCGACAATAATCAAAATGGCATGGTATTGGCAGAAAAACAGACACACAGACCAGTGGAACAGAATCAAGAGTCCAAAAGTAAACCCATATTTATATGGGCAAATAATTTTCAACAAAAGAGCCAAAACCATAGAGTGGAGAAAGAATAGCCTCTTCAATGAATGGTGCTGGGAAAACTGGAAACCCACCTGCAAAAGAATGAAACTACATTGTCGTCTATCACCACACACCAAAATTAACTCAAAATGGATTAACGACTTGAATATAAGACCTGAAACAATAAATTTCACAGAAGAAAACATAGGAACTAAAGTCATGGACCTTGGGCTTAAAGAGGATTTTATGAATTTGACCTCAAAGGCAAGGGAAGTAAAAGCAAAAATAAATGAATGGGACTACATCACTAAACTAAATAAAGTTTCCGCATAGCAAAAGAAAACATCAATGAGGTAAAGAGACAACCTGAATGGGAAAATTTATTTGCAAGCAATGCCTCCAATAAGGGCCTAATATCCAAAATATATAAAGAGTTGATACAATTCAATAACTACAAAAACAAACAAACAAACAATCCAATCAAAAATGGGCAGAAGACCTGAACAGACACATCTCCCTAGAGGACATACAAATGGCCAACAAAGATATGAAAAGATGCTCAACATCACTAGCTATTAGAGAAATGCAAATCAAAACCACAATGAGATACCATTTCCCATATGTTAGAATAGCTGTTATCAACAGGACAAGTAATAACAAGGGTTGGAGAGGATGCAGAGAAAAAAGAACCCTCACACACTGCTGGTGGGACTGCAAATTGGTACAGCCACTATGGAAAACAGTATGGAGGTTCCTCAAAAAACTAAGAATTGATCTACCACATGATCCAGCATTCCCTTTACTGGTTATTCACCCGCAAAAACTTGAAAACATATATCCAAAAAGATATTTGCACACGATCCAGCATTCCCTCTACTGGTTATTCACCCTCAAAAACTTGAAAACATATATCCAAAAAGATGTTTGCGCATCAATGTTCATAGTAGCATTATTTATGGTGGCCAAGACATGGAAGCAACTGAAGAGTCCTACGAAGGATGATTGTATAAAGAAGCTGTGGTACATATATACAATAAAATATTACTCAGATATAAGAAGAGATGAAACACTGCCACTTGTGACATGGATGGACCTTGAGATAATCATGCTAAGCAAAATAAGCCAGACAGAAAAAATCGAAAACCACATGATATCATTTATATGTAGGATATAAACCAAAAAGCAACAAACGAACAGGACAGAGACTCATGGACATGAACAATAGACTTGTGGTTACCAGAGGGTAAAGGGTAAAGTTATTTTAGCCTATTCATTTTAGTAAATTAATATTTGTGAGTATCTCTACAACAATCAATTTTAATGTGGGTTTGCTAGCCACACATAGTTTCAGATTCCTTTTGCATGGATAAAATATCTTTATATCTTCATTTCTGAAAGATATTTTCACTGCTTATAGAATTCTAAGTTGGCAGTTATTTTCTCACAGCATATTAAAAATATCATTCCATTATCATCTAGCATTTATCACTTTGTTTCTCCTAGGAAGTAATGTGTTTTGTCCTCTGGATATTTTTAGGATTTTCCCTTTGCGTTTGATTTTAAGCAATTTTACTACGATATGCCTAGGTGTGCTTGGGTTTTAGAGAGATTCTAGAATCTTTGGCTTTATGTCTTGAATCAGTTTGGGAAATTTTTCAGCCATTATGTTTTCAGTTATCACTTACCCTCCATTCTCTCCTTCTCCTTTTGGGGCTCCAATTGCAAGAACCTCTCACCATTTGTCACATATATCGTGTTGTCTTTTGTATTTTTCATGTTTTTTAATTCATATTTTCTTCTTAGCAATTTAGTAGTTCTCTGCTATGCTATGTGTAATCTGCAGTTAAACTCATCTGATGAGATCTTAATATTAATATTTGTGTTTATCAACTCTAGAATTTCCATTGAGTTGTTTTTATAGGTTTCAATCCTCTGGTAAAATTCTCTATCTTTTAACCTATTTTCTTAAATCTATTAATCATAATTATTTAAAAGTTTCTGTCTGATAACTCCAGTGTAGAGATCAGTCAGGGGTCTGTTTTTGCTTTTGCTTTTGTTTTTGGCCATTTCGTTTTGTCTCCTGGGCTGCCTGTTAATTTTTTATTGAACATTGGTCATTGTGTATGGTGAATTATAAGGCCTCTTAGAGATATCTTCCTTTAAAGAAAAAAATTTTTTTTTCTCTAAGACAGTCAGAGAAGTTATAGATCACCTTGATCCAATAGAGATTGAGATAATTAAAATTTAAGAAGTCTTTGAAAATGTCTGAATCCAGTTTTTGTATCTCAAACACTGAAAAACTGCCTAAAGTTCTGTTTAGCATCTTAGATTGTACTTTCTGCTTTGTTGCTTATACTCTCACCCCGCGCAGCTTATCAGATACCCTGAGGAAAAAAGAATGGGCATATATCAGGCTGAGTTCTCTGCAATTCCCTTTCCTTCAGGGTCTTGACCACTAAAATCGTAGCTACCTCAGTCATACTGACCTCCAACTTTCGCCTCCCCAACTTTTTGAGCTACCGAAAGTTCTGAACCTTTTCTTTCTGCTTATCTTCTCACCTGCACCCCTTCCACATTAGAACATAGCTTAAGAGAATAACCAATAAAACATGTCAGGTTTGCCTCAGTGCATGGCTCTTGTCTCAGAATCTTATCTCATTAATCCTAACAGTCTTAGTTGTTCTCTGATGTCTCTACAGCTTTTTAAAAAAAAAAAAAAATACATTTTACTATCTTATTTTTATCAGGGAAAAGGAATTAATCTGATACAAGCTACTCTGCATAGTTAGAAGTACAAATTTTTTAATAAGATTTTTGCATTCTTTCCTATATATTCTTACGAAATATATTTTCTCCCTGTCATTTTTCACTTATTATTTCAGCTGAGTCTTCAATATTATCATTACATTATATAATTTAGTTTTCCAATTTCTTTAAAATTTATTTAAACCTATACCATTTATAAATTGTTTCTTTTTAGTCTCTAAACTTAATCTTATAATGTAAAGTCTCTCTGTAAATTTTTTGTCTTTGTAATTCTCTTGATTAAATGACATTTCTAAAGTTACAAGAATAAATCATGATTTTATAAAAACTGACCCACATACATTTTATTCATGTCAGTATAAATTCTTTTTCTTCTATCATTTATTCTAGTCTCATAAAAAATTTCAAACTCCCTTGCCTCAATCTCCATACTTCCTTTTCAGTTTTCATAATGTATTCTATTTAAAGAAAATGTGAAACTTGGAACTTTTTTGGTATGTTATAAATATTTTATTTGTATAAAATTTGTATTCAAATAGTTATTTCTTTATTATAGTATTCATTTGAGTAATATTCTCAGTGAGAAGTATGACAAACAATTATATGAAGCAGATTTTATCCAGAGAATGCAAAAAAAAATATGAATTTACTCATAACTTACCCTTTCATGCCAGTAACGAGTTAAAAAAACTACTTAGTATTATTGCAGATAAAGATATTGTAAATATCTTGTAACTTACCCTTTCATTCCAGTAACAGGTTAAAAAAACCTACTTAGTATTATTGCAGATAAAGATATTGTAAATTTTGAAGTCCTAATATGTGGAGGGAAATCTTATAAATGAATAATAGAACTGCCTGTCTTAAAAAATGAGGCTATGGAAATTTACCTTCCCAGTATGATCTTTCCTATATCGAACTACCCTAAGTTGTTTCTAAAAGCACCACTGAGCTTTTTCTCATATGCTCAATAACGGATCCTACATGCAGTTCTTCTGGCCCAAACTCTTTGTTAAAGCATTCTTTTCCTTTTTCTTCTGCTGATATGGATTCTGATATCACCATGATACAGAAGAAACTACATTCCATGGACAGCGGCTATTCCTAGCACCCACCCAGCCTAGGGGACAGACCCTTCCCTTAATTCTCCATGATGCAGCTGAGTTTAGGCTGCAACATTTAACAAAACTATACTGTAATTTCTCTAATACTAAAGATAATAACTACAACCTACAACTTTTCTCGCTGTCAAGTTCATGATTTCTTTCATAAATATTTGTTGAGCACTAGTGGTGTGCTATGGGCTGGCTCTTCCCTCAACCTGTCTCATTCAATACTTTTACCTGTGACTTGGATGAAGATGTGGCAGTAGGCTTATCAAAAGTATAAGTGGGCAAAATCTTGGAATTTCAAACATTTAATGGTTGAATCATCATTCCAAAATGTCTAAATCAGTTGGAATAATGGCCAAACCTATCAGTTTAATAGAGATTCAAATTAAATCTTTGGATTAAAAATAGCAACTTTGTTCAGAATACGCAAGTACAGAATCGGAGAATCATATTTAAAACATATCGCATTAAAAAAATTAAAAGAAAACACAGAGACTCGAGTTGTCTGCATTGTGGAGGGTCAAGAACATGACAAGACTGATGACAGAAGGAGATTTAACTTTGGGTGGTGAACACACAATGCAATATACAGATGATGTGTTATTGAATTGTACACTTGAAACTTATAAAATTTTATTAACCAATGTCATCCCAATAGATTTAATAAAAGCAAAGAAAAGAAAAAAGAGAAGAGAAGAGAAGAAAAGAGAAAAAAGAGAAAAGAGAAAAGAAAAGAAAAGAAAAGAAAGCAAAGAAAAGAAAAAAGAGAAGAGAAGAAAAGAAAAGAGAAAAAAAGAGAAAAGAAAAGAAAAAAGAAAAAGAAAACATAATAAGGCTGGCAAGCAGGTATCTTGGCTATGGTATCTTGGTATCTTGGCTATGATGGATGTGTAGTGCCCAGGAAAAGGGCAGCAGTGGTCCCCAGCTTTCTGCCTTGTTCAGGCTACCGCCTGCATATTGCGCTCATTTCTGGACTTCAAGATAACACGTAAGAGAAACATGGACAAACTAGAAGAGGAAAACCTGGTGGAGGAAAGGTCTGGAGACTGTGTCATATGAGGAACAATTGAAGAAAGCAGGAATCTTAGATAAAAGGGATATGATTTTCAAACATCTGAAGGGTTTTCATAAGGAATGGTTTGAAATGTATTATCTACCTCTCCTGATAACAAGTGCTTAGTCAGTGTTTGAAAGGAAAACTCTCCACGCTTCAATCATGTGGTATTCAAGCGTAGTTGCTAGCAGGCAGATCTTTGTACAGCACACCTTTTCACAGAGAATGTCAAGGGCTGTGTCCCTGGAGCATCCCTGAAGTTTGACCCTTTCCTTCTGTAAACATGCCCTGGACTATACATCAGAGGAATTCTTTCCCTTATTTCTACTACATTCTGAAATGGCTGCAGGAGGGAGTCTTCAAAATGGCAGCTTGGTGGTACTGGAATGAGACAGACTTTCTCTGATCTATTTGAAAGAAAATACTACTGAAAACCAAATCTCACTTCTGCCTTAAGGACTTCATTTATTCATTCATGAAAATTTACTGAGCACTGACTCTAGGCCAGGCCATGTGTTGAAAATTCTGAGATAAAAGACACCACTTCTGTTCCCAAGGAACCTCACTGTCTAGTAGGGATATAAACAAATAGATAATTTTAATAAGACAATGAAATATTATAATCACAGCTTTGTTTCCAACGTAGATCTTATAGTTCCTTACTTGACACTAATATTAATAAATCATTTTAATTCTTTTAATTTTTTTATACTTAATTCTAAAGCTTCTAGAAATTAAAAGATGCATACTTATTAAGAAAGATAGTTCCCTTCCTAATTAATTGAGGTTATTTACTACTAGAGACAGATGGAGGATCTGAATCCTTCCCAAGACCTGAGGATTCATGCAAAACTCTACTTAATAATTCCACAACTCTGATAGAAGTTATCATCCAGCCCACTTTCCTGGATTTACATTATATACAATATCTGATTCTTCTATCTACCTATAGAAATCTACAGCTTCTATCCAGGATAATTCATGTGATGTGTTTGGGATTTTTAAACTATGTAAATATCGATTTGATTCTAAAGACTTATAACATAATAACCATAAAATATATAAATGCCTTTTCATTTAGATTATTTCAAAATTAAAATATTTGTTCCATGATCATTCCACAGGTTTATGAAACTATTTGCAAATGATTCTTAATATAAATACTGAAAATTTAAAAATTCATTGTTATAATCCACTGCAATTTTTCCAGTGACTTTCTATCATAATATTTGTAGGCAAGTTGTTCTTAGAGTATCTCAAATACCAATATTATAAAATATTGATAAGCTGTCAGAGCTAATTTCTCTCCAATTTATAATTTAGTACATCACACCACATGCTCAAAAATTTCTAATTTTTACAACATTTTATTAAAGTAATAAGGAAAACTGGATCGTCACTGCCAAAGATGTCCCAGTTCTAACAGAAGACCTAAGAACAGGAAGCAGGCATTCGTGGGAACAATTCTACTAAGGAAAAAGGTTTAAAAAGATAAGTCATTTAAAACATTTGTCATGTGGAATACATGATTGTGACTTCAAATTGCTATTTAGTTATACTTCAGATTGCAGACTTTTGAAACTGCCCTTCAGCAGAAGTTTAGATTGACACACAAGACAGAATTCGCTTTTTTAAAAAGCATTTACACTTTAAAAAAAAAAAAAGGCAACCACCTAAATATGTAAAAAAGAAAAAAAGTAGAATGAGGGGTGGGATTTTTTCCTTTAAAATGTCCTCCTAGAGTTACCAAAATTTGCATTTATAAAATAATTGAATTGAAACTGCCCTTCCTCAGAAGTTTAGGTTGACACACAAGACAGAATTCACTTTTTTAAAAAGCATTTACACTTTAAAAAAAAAAAAAGGCAACCACCTAAATATGTAAAAAAGAAAAAAAGTAGAATGAGGGGTGGGATTTTTTCCTTTAAAATGTCCTCCTAGAGTTACCAAAATTTGCATTTATAAAATAATTGAAAACGATATCTCTGGATTAGCAAGAAGAGGTATATAGGGATGACTGGTGAGACTTGGTATATGACACTAATTCGACTGGTTTCTTTCTCACTTGCTTCATCAGATGCTGGACTCCCTTTATCTTTAGTTTCTTTGGTTCCTGCAGGGGAGTCTTCTGTAATTTCTTAGTCACCTCGGCCTTTCCTCTTTTGCTTGCATTTATTTTTGTCTGAAGACGTGTCCTTTTTGCGGCTTTGTTTCAATGTGTGAGAGGAGGCCTGGTTGACAGCTTTACCATCACCTCTTGAACTCTTGTTTTCCTGCTCCTTCACTTGAATTGACCTCCTTTTGTGCTTTGTGATAGTGTTTGCCTTTCTATTTATCTTTAAAGACATGTGCACATGATGAATTCTTTCCCATTCGTGGCATCATTTAAAAACTGGTACAAACAAATTTGGGGTACTTGCCTCGACTTTTGTCTGACTTTTGTAGTCACACGTTATGGAGTCTTTCTACTGACATTCCCACCTTGTGTCAGAAAATACCTCCTAACCGATATATTTCTCATTAGCTAATTTCTATAATACATTTTAGGCACAATAAACGAGCCCATAATGCCAAATAAACAAGACAGCAGTAATAAATTCTAGTCCATTCATCTTCTTTTCAAATACTTCATGTAATTTTTTGTTTTGTTTTGTTTGCCTTTAGGGAATTATGGCTTTCTAATAGATTAAATGCATTTCAGTTGACTGGAGGATTTATTATCCTTTTTAATGTCACAACTTTGGTCAGCAGTAGCTTCTTTTAGGCAGGTTCCTATGTCATTTTTGATAGAACTTTATTAATATTTGAAAGGTTTCTTGCTTCCCAGCACAAAAATGATCATATCTTATATACACATTTAAAAGCTATCTTACATACATATTTCTAGGCCAAGCCTAAGCTGAGATGTTTCTCTGAGTCTTAAGTTTCTTTTAGCAAAAAATATAGAGACCAAGAACCCGGTAATAGGGTATAACATGGGGTAACATTGTTCCTAGGTTATTTCAGTATCAATGCTACAAAAGTGTTCCTTTAAAGTTTACACTGATATTTCTAATTCTGTTCTAAAATTACAATGCTCCTACTTAATCAGGAATTGTATTTCTAATTTTCTCTAACAAGAATCCCTTTTCTCTAACAAGAATAATTTCTTATTTTCTTTCTTTAGTTAAGAGTTCCAAGATACCCACTTCAATATCGATATGAACAACAAAATACTGAATGAAGCTCGATATTTTCTAGGCAGTCACTTTTGTTTTGAGAAGAGATCTCAGGAAAGGATGTGGATTCCAGCTACTTCGTTCCAGTTTCATTCTGTAGCCTTCATTCTTTGTGGCTATGTAGGTGCTTGTTTGACAGATGGTTTGTTTCACTTGTTTCCATTGGTTTTGAACCTGAGGTCTTGGTCACAGTTGCCAGTTCTGAATTCTCAGAAATGGAAGCTTTGGGACACTACTCCTTTCTTGGTTCTAATATTCAGTTTTGAAAGAGTCCAAGAGCTAGTCTAGTCCATGGAAAGAGCTTCAGTTGGTGTCCACTCTGACTTAGCGTACAATTAAAAGTACAATTCATTTCTCCAAGTGGATGCTGGACAAATTAATTCTTCCCACTCCTCTTTAATTTCTAGTGATTTCTAGTTCACATATTCATTAAATTTTAGCTCTCCTAAATTTTAGCTTTATCCTAAAATGTATCTTGCTCCCTTTCCTGACCCACAGCACTTTCTTGCACATACAATGCAACATTTCCTCATTCCCTTAGAAAACTTGTGTATCGTGAAATGTTTTAGTTACATTTTATAAACCCAAGTGATTCTCCCAGTTACTACTACTTCCATCCCAGTGCCAGGTCAGTTCAAAGTGTTTAATTTTCTGCAGAAAGATCCAAGAAAGACTTTGTATGCAAATAACATTACATGCAGACTCAGACTTTTGAGGTTTAGACTGAAAATCTCTCCTTCGACTCATGATCCAAATTCAGATATTTTGAATATATCATCTGACAAATTTTGATTTATTAAAATACATATGTCTTTAATTTAATTACAGATGACACCAGTATAGAACTCCAATTTCTCAGGGGTCTTTGAATAAATAAAAATATCCATTACTTAATATTTTCTGAACTCAAACTTCCAAAAACTACTCTAGAATATCAGAAAATAAGCAGGATGTATCAAAATAAGACAGTTTAGTAGAAATGTGATGTATATTTATGTAACATAATTGCTTATTTTTCTCCAGTTTTTATGCAGAAATCTAAATTTGTTTCACTTATAGAGGAAAACACAAAATCATATTAAATTTCCCAGTTTCGTTATACAAAATAGGTATGACTATTCTTTCAAATATATTAGTTTTTTAATACAAAAATCACTTAATTTTGGAATAAATACTATAGAAAACTCACCAGATTAATTTTTGTTGTTGCTATTGTTCAATCACTGTCTTTCCAGAACTGGGGCTTTGATTATCAGAACAAATTTTAAAAGGCTACTTTTTTCATTCTCAGACCTTTACTTGGGCCCAAGCTTCCTATCTCTATGTTGGTCTTACTTTTTTCTTATTAATACAAAGTTAAATTTCTCTTTTGAGCTTAAATCTTTGATATAAAAAGTATCCATTTAAAACAGCTTAATTCATATAATATCTATCTTTATATACATACATTTAAATTGTCATCCTATTTTTAGCTAAATATAAAATATATTCCAGCAAAATATTCAAATACAAATTTTTCATATATGCTTTTAACTTATAAAACTTTGTAGTTTCAATTAAGTGTGTTTTTTAAATTGTTTACTTGTTACTTCCCCCCAAAAAGACACTAATTCATTAGATTTTAAGACTTCTGACTTTAATTGATTTTATATTAGTTTCAGGTGGACAGCATAGTGATTAGACATCTGTATAACTCACAAGATGATCCTCTAGATAAGTCTAGTACCCACCTGACACTATACATAATTATTTCAATATTATCGTCTATACTCCCTATGCTATACTTTACATCCCCGCAGCTATTGTATAACTACCAATTTGTACTTCTTAATCCCTTTATCTTTTTCACCAGACTCCCTAATCCCCTTCCCAATCCCCTTCCCATTTGGCAATTACCAATTTGTTCCCTATACCTATGAGTCTGTTTCTAGTTAGTTTATTTTGCTTTTTAGATTCCACATATAAATGAAATCATATGGTATTTGTCTTTCTCTGACTTATTTTACTTAGCATAATATCTTCTAAGTCCATTCATGTCATTGCAAATAATATTTCATTTTTTATGGCCAAGTAATATTCCACTATATGTATGTACCACATCTTCTTTATCGAATCATCTATCAATGGGCACTTAGGTTGCTTCCATATTTTGGTTATTGTAAATAGCACTGCAGTGAATGTAGGGGTGCATATATCTTTTCAAATTAGTATCTTGGATTTTTTTGGATAAATACACAGAATTGGAATTGTTGGGTCATAAGGTAGTTCTATTTTTAATAAAATTTTGAATTTTTAAAATGTACGTTAGTAGCCTACCAAGGGTTCTTTGTTTCGTTTTGCTTTTTTGTTTTGTCTTAATGGAAGGGACAATCTTTTTTTGTTAATGCACACAGGTTTTATGTTTATACAAATTTAAATATATACTCTGGGGAAAACAAATTAATTTTTATCTACATCTAGTGACTTGAAATTAGCGTTTAGTCAGTGGAAGCGTTGATTTCTGTGAACAGACTTTCCTGATGAGGGCCCTTTTTCCCATTGAGTGTGGGACACAGCAGGACAGGAATTCCTTGGGTAAGGATCCAAACCCCTTACTTCTAGGTTGTGATCTTCTAATCCATGGAATGTAGTAATAATCATGTCTAGACAATCCATAGAAGACTTCTTGGCATTCCTAGGGAAGGAATGTATGGCAGTTTTGGGGACCTCATAGGAAGGTAGATTTTGGGCCAAGGCGCAGTTTATTCAGGCACTCATGTCCTTAATAGTCATGCTATTGTTACTTTTTAATAGTAGTTACATTTTCCTGCAACGAAGACCTTGAAGTTGTCATCTTTTGCACTGGGTGGCACTATACCCGAGAGAATTACCCTTCATTTTTCCTTCATGTTTTTAATAATTTTGCAATTTTTCTTGAGTATCTTTGACGAAGACAGTTATGAATTTTTTCTTCTCACAGACACCATGATTCCATCAGGCCACTGTTCCAGATTGAGTCTAAGACCACCATGTTGCACAAAGCCAGGGAGCCTCACATTTATTTTGTTCAATTGATGACTCCTGGAGTTAAGCAATAAGGCAGCTCTGCCAGGATCCAGCTACAATTTGGAAATGTACTGATTAACAAGATCAATTTGGTACAATTCAAAATCGATACAAAATAGGGTCCATAAAATGATTTAAAGATGAATAGAAGGGGTAGGTGCTTCCTTCCCAGTCTTTGAACTTGAATTAAGGAGCACACATGGTAAATTAATCTAGTCTAGGGACAACTGGTCACATAAAAGATACTCATAGTGGGAAAGGCTCTTAAAGACGAGACAGGGAGATAGAGAAATTCAGTTAATGGTCTCCCTTCAAAACAACAAAACCTAGGCATCTGCATACCACAGAAAGAAGGTAAAGAGGGAACAGAAAAAAGATTTTTTAAAAAGGTATCAGAGGTCTAAGCATTTAATCACTTACCATTTAATCACTTGCTGACCACCTTTACTATTCTCAGGATCTGTGTTGTTCTAGATCCTATTAAAACCACATCAAATTATATGAAGAAAAAGACCACATACACAGAATTTTAAAATATGGCCATACTCTTTGATAAGAACTGCATTGTAAAAAGAAAGGAGACAAGTAGTCACTAGGTTGTAACTAGGTGACCACCACACCCCTGTTTTTTAACACATCAAAGTGATAGGCTTTCCTTCAAATACAAGGTCAACCTTAGACCCCTTCTGAGAACTCCTGTTGTGATCAGCAGGGGAAGAAGGGCTTCATGACACTCAGAAAAGAAAGAAGAAAGAAAGAACTCATGACCCTGAGGGAGAATAATCAAAAAAATTATTCTAATAATTTTAGAATAAAGAGGAAACTTGTAGTCATTGCTTAGCAAACCTCAGAAAGTCTGTTTGAAAAAGACGCCTTTGTCAAACCTTTGAAAGGAGGCATAGTGCTTGTGTAGTAAAACACATGGATTTATTATCATTTTGGTAGATTTCATTTCACTCTTAGCAAGTAGTGCTGTTTTATTAGGAAGAGCTGATTTTTTTCTATCTGATGTCATCTACTTGAAGACAGGTCAGGGTGGCTCTGGACAGGACCTCTGAGTGAAAGGAAGGTAGGAAGATGATATGTGAGGTCCCCTCCCTCATCAAGATTCTACAGATCCCACAGTAGCCACCAAACTCCAGAACAAGGAAGAATGAGAAGAGGGGAAGGAAGGGGAAATATACCTGACAGGGGGGTCCAGATCAAAACCCTGGGTGGATTGGCAACCTCATAGTTGGGATCACCAGCGCTTGACATCTCAGTCAATCTGTATCATTGCCTTCTGGTTGTCATAATTTAATATCTTGTGACCAGAGTTCTTTCAAATAAGATGTAGTTCCCAAGTTTCCTGTAGGGAGCATGAACCAGAGGAAGTAGGACACCACACAGTACTTACTGTGACTCTGTAGTTCAGGAGCTTCTGCCCCCAAGGTTATGTTATGAGTATTCAAGCCAGCGGGATTTTCCTGCCAATCTGCAGCAATAAGCAGACCCTCACCCAAAGGAACATCCTAGAACTCTGCTGAGTAAACCACTGATGACAAACGTTTTCAATAGGATAGAGGGAGAAACATCTCTATGCTTCAGCCACGTGGCCTTCAAGGCACTTGCTGGTACTCAGAGATTGAAACAGTGTAGCCTGTTCCAGGGGAATGTCTCTGCTATGGCCCTTGACCACCATTAAAGCTCGCTCTATCCTCAGTGGAAATGTTCCAGATAAACAAGGCAACACACAGTCTCATGGTCCTGGATCTCTAGTACATTCAGCGGTAGGAAGGAGCTTTTCAAAGACGAGGGGTCTAATATTACTATAACATAATGGACTTTATTCTGACCTTCCTTGAACAAAATATTGACAGATATGTGGCAAAGTCTTATTAATTCAGATTAAACAGAGAAACAGTGTAAAGGAGCTTACTCTAAAATTTATCTGCATTATTTATAAGAAGGAATTCATGATTCTGTTGTTATCATGCAAAAAGTATTTACATGTAATTAAATAAGGCCACTTAAGAAGTGGAGCTCTAAAAAAAAAAAGTGGAGCTCTTTTCAAGTACAAGTATAGTACCCAATATTTATGTAAATTTCAAGTGATCTATTTTATTCGGGAAAGCTAGCTCACATTGCCCTTTCCTGGAGACAATCTTTGTTTGCCCATTTCTTGCTTAAAAAAAATAAAACCAAATCTTTTTCTTCAGATGTGAATCATACTTTTCACTTTTGGAGACCAACTGCACACAACTGGTACAAATTAAAGAGGTGCCACCACAGGAATTGAATATGGTAACTTGTTGCCTGGTTTTGTATTTAGACTAATTGAAAATAATCTCTGCTTGGCCACAAGCCCACATTTTCCCCTATTCTAGAAACACAGAGGTGATGTTTGCTAAGTAGAAACAGAGTGTACAAAGATTTGCAACTCATCTCAAGCCAGATCTAACCCAGATCAAGTATATGTGTACCACAACCAGAAGATGATACAATAGATTCTTAGACTTGAACTTGGTTCTAGACAGCAACAATTTCAAAATGCTATTAGTATAAAAAATATTAATCCCCATTTTATAGGCTTCGCTTAAACACATCATTATTGGAATTAGTTGCCATGGATTATGTGTTCACTATATAGACCACATTGACTGTGCTAGTCTCATAACAACCATGTGAACTAGGCAGTCCACATTTTACACTTGACATTGAGGGAAATTGCATAGAGAGGCATTTTGCAGAGCTCTTGTGAAGCTTTTGGAAAGACAGAGTTTTCTGAATACTAAGCAAATGTAAAGAAAAGATAATCACCAACTTCAGAAAAAAAGCAAGTTTCAAAAGAATGTAACGATAGTCCCAGTGTTCTACCTGATTTAGCAGTGAACTTTATTTCAATAATGAAAACATAGAATGTGAATTAAAAGGTCAGATGTGATTTTATTGAGAAATAAGGAGAGAAAAAAGGGTATTGAATTAAATCTTCACCTATTATTATGAGCAGACAATAGGTAATGTCAAAAATTTATAAGTTGACAGACAGCAAGGTAGGTGTCTTATTTACAAATGAGAAAGCAAATCACAGCAATATCTCCAATAGTTTAATATAATTACCTCTAGGAAGCATGAAAAGGTTGGAGGAAGTGGTAGTCATGAAGACAGAGATTATTGTTGCTTGTTAAGCTTTTTAGCATCATTTGATTTTTAAACTATTGTCTTGTAATATTTGCATAAAAGGTAAAATTTTATTTTCAAATAAAATTTTTTGTAACTCAAAGGTTGATTTTATCGTAAGCAGTGAGCTCTATTAGTTTGTCTTCTTTATTTACCTATTCCAGCTTTTTGGGCCTCTAGCAGGCCACAGATGGGTTCTTGGGAGTCACAAGTTTGTGTGTTTACATTCATTTCATTTATAATTAAAAATTTATAAGCCTCTTATGGATCATCTAGGTAGCTGTCATTTTGTTGTCACTATGCATATCTGTCATTTCAATGCCTTCACTATCATGTGTATATCTAATCAAGTTAGCTCCATGTAACACATTTTAATAATTGCAGGAAAATTAGAAAGAGCAGTAAATGATGCATTAGTATCAAATGAAGTCCAATTGAAATTATGGCAGGTCATATGAATAAAATTTATGTAATAATTTGAATGAATCAAGTGTTGAAGAAATTGAGTCATTTCACAAAGCATTGTAAAGTACCATGAACTCACAAGGACCAACAGTCAGTATCATATTCATGTTGTAAATTGTAGTTTGGGTTCAGCAAAATATTATTTGTCACATAAAAGCAATGTTGTTCATTTGAATTGTATTTACTGGTCTGCAGGTTTCTTAAATAATATTTTTAAGTTTGTATAATACAATAACAATGAACATCAGAAGTTTATACCTATTTTTATATTAGTACGCATCAGTATAAATAATAACATAATAATTTAGTTCAACCATGGCAAGTTCTTTTTTTTTTTCTTTAAATTAATTTTCAAAATTAAATTGTTCTGTTGAAAGCATCCATATGTTACATAAATATGAAAATCACTAATTGGTCATTTGTGTTTACTGAGAGATCTGACTGGTTAAGTTTGCTACAAACCAATATGAAATATCACCCACCTATGGCCCTCACCAAGTACTCATTACCTTAGAAAGAAGTACCTTTCTCTCTCACCAGTTTAATTCACCAACTTTACTATCGAATGATATAGTAAATAGCTTCATTACCTTCATCACTGGACTTTCTTTATCTTTACCTCTACACATTGGTTACATTCATCTGTATGTAACTTATGCCTCCCCTAAACTCAGAGAAAGAGGTTGGGAAAAGTTGGGGAGTAGTATGTTTTAGTTTCCCTTCACTGCAGTAGTTATTTACCATAAATCTAGTGGCTTATAAGTAATACAAATTTATTATTTTACAGTTCTGGAGATCAGAAATCCAAAATGAGTCTCACAGCTAAAATCAGGTGTCAATAGAATTGCATTTCTTCTGGGGGAATCTAGAGAATAACTGGTTTCCTTGCCATTCCCAGTTTCTAAAGACTTCTCTCACCTCTTAGTTCGTGGCACCGCATGACTCTGACTTCTGCTTGGATCATCAGATCTCCTTTTCTGAACTCCCACCTCCCTCTTTCATTTTTAAGGACCCTTGTGATTACATTGGGCCCATCCAGGTAATTCTGGATAATCTCCCATCTCAAAATCCCTAATTTAATCACTTCTGCAAAGTCCCTTTCACCATGTAAAGTAAGTAATATATCCACAGGTTCCTGAGGTTAGGATTTGGACGGTTTGGGGGTGGCATTATTCTATCTACCACAGGAGGTATCACAATGCCCAGCCAGTCCCAAGAGCAGAAAGTCTGACGTAGAAATTCACTTTGGAAAAGTGTGAGAACACATTTGCCAGAAACAGAAAAGAAAAATGTATGTAGGTTAAGAGTAGCGCTTTATGGTGAGTAAGAAGGAGTCTTTTTGAGAGGTTGAGGGGTTGGAAAGGGTGGGAAAGACATGGAAATGCTGCTGCAGAAGGTGGGAAAGCCTCCAACTAAGGAAGAAAAAACAGACTGCTTCCCCAAGGGCTTATCCGAGATGTGAAGGCAGTTTTATCCAAGTAAGATGTGGGATCTGAGGTCACACCAATTACCATGTACATGAAAATGACACTAAACACACTGCCATGATAGCTGTCTAAATTTTTAATTCAGAATTTGCGAACAAACCAAACAATGACATCAGAATTAAAAGAATTCCACCACCTCCTTTTTGTTATGCCATTGTTTTTCTTTTTCCATGATTCCTATAAGAAACCTCACACTAATGAGGCTAGCATAAGGAGTGGGGAAAGGAGATGAACCACAGATCGCATTGGAAATAAACCAAGAAATAAGAAAAAACAATCCCTGCCCAAACGAACAACGATGGTGAAAAAACTGCACTAGCGAAGGGTCTATATACTGAGTTTAAATGTTTTAAAGGACAGAACATGAAATCTGATAAGATCTACCAGCTGCTTCTCTTTTCTAAGACATTTGCCCAGGAGACAGCTACTGAAGCTTGGGTGTATTTCTTTCTTGCTGTGTCATACAATGTTCCTTTCCCCTCCCCCCTCCATGCTCTCCTGCTGTTTTATCAGTATGTGTGCGTGTGTGTGTGGTGTGTGCGTGCGTGTGTGTGTGTGTGTGTGTGTGTGTGTGTGTTTTTGGTTTCTCTCTCCCTTGTGAGAACACAGCCGGCTGCCTGTCTCCTGCTGTTTCTGCATTTCTGACTAGGTTTTTGCTGCCTCTTGCCTCCCCTTCCTCTCTTTCTGCTTAGCTTCTTGTCTTCTGGTAAGTATGACAGTCCCCCAAGCCCTGTGAGATGTGGGGTGCGGTTTGCGGTGTTCAAAACTTGCAACTTTGAGATTGCTGGTGAACTGTTGAAGAACTTTCCATTGTTTTATTTATAATTAAAATGTGTTGCTCAGGAACGGATGTATGTGTGATAATCCGCTGGGACTGCCAGAAAAAGTGAAAAATTCTCTCTCAGAGAAGGAAAAAGGCAGGCAATACAGTTTATGGAAGATAAAATTTAGAAATAATTTTTGTTATAAAATTAATTAATCTAGAAAGAGACTATTTAAAAGTAACAGAGTTATTTGACTTGAGGCTACTTTTAGGAATTGAGTTGTCCTGTGGTTTACAATAACTCGGTTATTCTGTTTTCAAGTAAAAGTGGAACATGAGTTTAAAGGCTATCCATGGGACTAATGTAAAAACACCAACGATTATGACTTCTGATGAATGAAGAATAAAGTTAGTACAATTAAAATGCTTGCATTTAGACTAACCACAATAAAATTCTCATGGACAGTCAGTTTTAAATGCATTGCGTCGAAGTTTGGTTTACTTTAGATTTTATTTCATATTAAGAAAACTTTCTAATACTTTAAAACCCACAGATGGATTTGTGCCAATAAATGTTTACTCTTCCATTTGTATTAAAGAGTACTTTCTCCCTTTGATTTTCAAGGATCAAGTGCTAAATGCCATGGCTCCATTTAGAAGAGCTTAAAATAGCTTCTGGCTGGAAGCAGGTGCCATGTGTCTTTCTCCAAGTTTAGCCAAGGCACAAGTTATATATAGATGACTGTGCCCAACGAGAAGGGGTCAAACTAAAGAAACTCCAGTGATGAAGATAATGAAGCTGTTTACTGTATCATTTGATAATAAGGTTAATGGATTAAAATGGGTAAAAGAAAAAAGTACTTCCTTCTAAGATAATGAGTACTTGGTGAGGGCCACACGTGGGTGGCAGTGTCTGTACATTCAATTTTCTGTTCTTGTTGATGTCTACTGCCCTGAGAACAGGGGGAAGCCACACGATGCATAGAGCAGTATGTTTCTGTTTCTGCTATCATGCCACCACAACAGCAAAACCTGAGCATTGTGAAAACTCTGTCATATTGTTACCCTGCTAATAAGCAGCATCACCATTAAATATAATTTATAAATAAAATGCACCATAACTTAAAGTTCTAAGCCAAATCTATTGCAACCCTAGAAATGGTGATAGCCAGAAATCCTGGAATCCTTGATTCAGCTTGTTCCTTATTCCTTATTTCCAAAGAGCTCAAATTATATCTGGATTATTTCTCTACTTCATTTCCTCTCCATTCATTAAACATTGCTATGTCTTAAATATTATTAAGTTATCCTAGCGCTTCTTGACTTAGAAGAGAAAGTTGCTATCTGGTTTTTTTTTTCCCCCCAAAGAAAATCAGTTTTTATTTTGGAACAAAAAAAGTATTATAGAAATTCAAAGAATTATTATTATGAGCATCACCATGTTTCCATACAGTTTGTTAATTTACACTTTCCTTCATTCTCTGTCTTATTCCAAAAATGATGTTAACTTGAACCTCAAAAAATCTGTTTTCATCATTAATATTTATATGTTGTTCATCTGGGAAAAGGAGAATACCAGAAAAAAAAAGTCTCCTGTATCTAGTATAATAATTCATTTATATTAATGTACTCATATTAATCAATTCTTTTTTTATAGATTAAAATAGAACTTAGGAACATTATTATTATGAAAGATTTTAGCAAGTTCAGTGGCTATTATATTAAATACACTTTGAAAGTTAAAATATTTTAACTTTAACATCATTTAAAATTTGAATATTTCAAATGTATGCATCCATGTACTTCCAATGATTGTAAATCTACATAGAATTATATAAAAGAATGGTAACACAAACTGGCTATTCCAAGCAAAGTGACAAAGAGGGTCATGAAAAACAATATCTTGAATTACTCTGTTAATGTCAATAGGAGGAGATATTACTGAAATTTAAAGACCAAAACCAAAAATATGCTAATCGTATGACTTGATTTAGAAAAATGGCTTCCCACTGTTCCTACCTAATTGCTGTATCGATGGTATGTGAAAGCACATTCATTCTATGTTAGAAACTGTAATTAGTAGGTGCCCGTTTGGATATGCAACTAGATTAACTACATAAAGCCTGACTGTGCTTACCACTAGGTACCACTCCCAGTATGGAGACTAATCACTCTGCACAGCTCTCAGGAGAGCCACAGGCAACACTTCCAGGGGACAGTTCATCGTTACTTAGTCAGAATGGCCTGGAGAAGCAAGATAATCAGGATTCCTCAGTCCCACTCCAAGCACCATCGAAAGAGGCAGATGTGCAGCCTGAAACAGGAACTCGTGACATCTCTGACGAGTTGAATAGGCAACTGGAAGACATCATTAACACATACGGGTCTGCTGTCGGCACAGCAGGGAACGAGAACCCCCCTACAGCCAAGGAGCAACCTGAGAACACAGAACCAGCTGACAACGAGGACAGAGACTGTGAGGAGGCCATTGAAGAAACTGAAAGAGAACCTGTGGCTTCTGGAGAGCCACCCACAGCCAAAGAGCCTGTCAGCAATAAAGAGCAAAAATTGGAAAAGAAAATCCTGAAAGGATTAGGCAAGTACTTTTATTCTAATATATGATTTTTCTTTGAATTATTCCTAAAAAGGGCACTTCCTCCAACCTTTACTAAAACTCTTATCTAATATTTGGATTACTACAATAGTTTCCTTCAGGGTCTCCCAATATCTTCTGTTGCTGTACTTGCCCCCAGCCAATTCCCCTCAGTAGAGCTAAAGTGAACTTTCAACATGTTACAAATCTACCCTCTGTCCTCAACGGACAAGACCAGAATTCATTTCTTTTAGGACAAGACCAGAATTCTTGGCATAGTCTTTCAGGCCCTAATGGTCTAACCCAAACCGTTCTTTCCAGCATTTTCTCCCATCACTCTACCCTACAGCATCCACTTCCTGAACATTCTATTCCTATCACCACCATGACTACTGCTGCCTAATAACTAGTCTGATTTACTTTTTCAGTTATTTGCACCTGCCATACTTTCTTCCTCTCAGGGCTTGTGTACATCCTATTTGCTCTACCTAGAAATCTCTACCTATTCTCCAGTTCATCCCTCTGGACACTTATCTCATCATTTAGCTCACAAATCAAATGGCACTTTCTTATAGCCCAACCTTAGATAAAGTCTGTTTTCTGTTTCTATTGTATTATGTATCTTTCCTTTCTAGCATTTATCAGCGTTTGACAGTATACATTTACTTTTGTGATTACTTGGTTAATATGTGTCTTCCCTACTAGCTCTTTTATTTTAAGGGCAGGGACTGTGTATATATCAGATGCCTAATGTCTATCTAGGACAATGGATGATACATGCTAGCTGCTCAATAATATTAGTTGTAAGGCTGAATGAATGTAAATAAAAGGGAAATTATTTAAGGCAAAGCTAGTGGAATCTGGATTTAAACAAAACATAAATATAGGGATGGTTTTGTATATACAAAATGATTGTCGATTAGATCACTTGGTAGTATGTTCCATTACCATATAAAATATTTTTATTTAACAAAATGCTTCAGAAACATATCAATTTCAGAATATCAATAATTATAGAAAATATTCTTGCTCTCATTATTTGGTTCAGCAAATATTTGTTAATGCCTAGTCTTTATGAGGCACTGTACTAGGTACACAAAGATAAATAAGTTGTCATGTCTCTAGTCAAGGAGCCCTAGGCATGGAGGAAAATATAGACATATAAACTAATTATTATACAGGATAGGTGCTAAAGCAGGCATGGGAAAATTGTTAGGAAAGCATGAGGGATCGGTAACACCAAAAATGGTTATGAAAAAACCATTTTTGGTGTTACCGATCCCTCATGTGAGAGAGCTATTTTAGCTACTAGTGGAAATATGTTACTTCACGTGAAAGTCCCTCTGCCTGTCTTTCTTCATGAATTTCCCTGAAATACTCACTACAAACACACCTTCTATGGGAAACTCTCCCTGACATACCCAGGTAGAGTTAGCATCATCTTCCTTAGCTCTCCATTAAAGTTTCTGCAGCAATCGTTTGTTTATATGCCTGCCTCTCAAGCTGGATGGAGAATCTATCAAGGGCAGTGATTGTGGGCTTTGGAATCAAAACTGGGTTCACACTCCAGTCATAGGTTATCTACGACCCCAAAAGTACATCCATACTGGCATAGGACATTACTCTACAATGCTTAAAATGCATTGCTGGCAGGTATATAAACAACGACGACTAAAAGACACATTCAAATAGCACACGGGACCCACCCAGCAAAAGATTAACTCAGCTAATACCAAGTTCTAACATGCAACATTGGAATCACCTAGTGTTTTAGAACTTTGGGAAAGAGAATAAAGTTCTCTACGTTAGAGTTATTTTTTTCTTCTCTTTCCAAGGCATCTCAAAATAGCCCCTTTGCAATTGTCAGTGTTAAACTTTCCATAAGACAATACAAAATCACAACTCAGAAGTGAATGATTTCAAGTGTTACTAACCAGTAAAGTTCTTTCACTTTACCACTCTGAAACTACTTCTACATAGGAATGTTTTTGTGTTGTATTGAGGGATAGATATGAAGAAACTAAAAGTAAAGTTAAAGATGACCAATTTTGGTTTCTATTCTGTCTTCTCTGAGTTATTTCAAAATTTGTATTAACATCATAATTACCAAATAATCAAAAAAAAATATTAGAGAAAAAATTCCACAATTCTGCCACTATCTATGAATTAGTAAATTTCATTTGCGTGTATTTGACCAGAACTAACGGTTGTGGATCAGAGTGCCCGGGTATATCTACTGTCATTACATGTGTATAAGCTGCTCATCCTTCCATGCCATTCCTCTGAATACCATCAGCATATTCTTTTAATCGCTGTACTATTTCAGCTACAACGTGAATTAAAACAATATTTTTAGGCTACTCTAAATATGTAACCAGCATTTTAAACCTTATTCAGTTGTCTGCAAGTGATTTTAACAGGCTTCTTGGTCATTTAGCAATTAAATGGCAGTGCACTATCATCTGGACCAATGGTTTTCTAACTTAACTGTGCATTAGAATCAAATACAGAATTTGCCAAAAATGCTGCTTTTGAGCACAGAAATTCAGAATTGGTAGGTCTGAATTGGGGCCAAGTCACCTGGGTGATTTTGACACAAATGGATTATAGAGGCAATAATTCTGATGCTTCAGAAAGAGCTTGGGTAAAATAGAAAGTGCCAGTTGTGATCTTCTTTTAGAAGCTACTTGGAACTTTTATAGAATTTTAGTAAGTCATTCTTCCATACTTGAAGATATATCCTTAGACATCACTTATACATTGATCAAAGATGAGTTTTTAATTATTGTATGTTTATCAGATAATATTTGCTTTATTGGTATTTTCGAGATGCTGAAATGTTCTCACTCTCTAATATCCCAAATTTTCCACCTTTGAGATATTTGAGATTTTAGCCCAAGTTAAAGTTTTCCTGCTGCCAGAGGTCTCTGATCTTTAGTAGATACAACAATGAAAATCTCCAGTACTGATGGGCATAGCTTACCACATACCCTAAACTTATTGGAGCACAATACCCTTCTTTCACAGAATACCTCTGAATATTTAAAAAATATCTCTACAACCTAAGCACTCAGGACTTATTTTTCCTTTAGATGATGTATATCCTCCCACAATTAACACACTATACGCCACAGCAGTTGTGGGAGCATTTTAAAATCTCTTTATGTGGTAGAGTCACTTTTTCCTTGGCATCTGAACTGAAAGAAATAAAAACAGATTCCCCATTAGAGAGCACCATGACACATTCTGTTAACATCTAAAGTCTCCCTTTTGCATTTCCTACTCCATTCTCCAGGGTCACAAGTGTCTTATTAATTATTTCTCTGTCAGCTTTATGTAGGTTGCATAAGTACCACATGGTAATGAGCACGAAACAATGATAAAATATAATATACCTTCCGATGTTTAAGTTGACAACTGATTGAGTAGGAAATCATAGGTCTGAAGCATAAGGCCAGGAGAGAAACAAAGCTGATCCACAGGTCCATTCTAAGCTCAGAATCCATCTAGTCAACCCATTAATTTAGTAGACGGGATAATTGAAGCTTAGAGAATTTTTAAAGACTGAAAAAAAAAAGTTACTCAACTAGTCGACTAGTTGATGTGATTGTGAGATTAGTCATAAGGAAAGCAAGTCATTAACCTGAAGTCATTAACAGTGCAGAACCAAAGATATATTACAATAATCAGTATGTTGGTTGAGGAGCAGCCACTCAGCTCAGTTAATGGGTTTTGTCTTTCTGGTTACAGGTGAGTTCCAGTTCTACTTTCTGAGGAGAATCTTGAGTAGGACATTGGTATTCTAAAATGTTTTCAGCCTTTTACTTACTTTGCCTTAGAAAGGTCACTTTTTTAGATGGTCTGTTTCGTCCATTTTAGCTTGATTTCTAGTTTCATTCTAACAGAAAAAATAAACTGCTGCTTTGAAACAAATGCTATATTTTCTAGAAGAGATTGTTGGGGAAGAAGAATCAGCAGAGACTGAAATGTTCGTGAGAAGATTCATAGAGAAGCTAAAACTTAGGCCGGCTTCTAAAAGGAGAAGAGAGTTTGGAGAAGTAGATAGAAAGAGAGATAAAAATATGTCCCTAGCAAAATTATTGGTACTCTCTTCTGAGCCAAGGGAAAGGATGTATTCATTTCTTACTATTCTTCCTGATATGTTTCTTTTTTATTATAAGGTTTGCTTTATTTTGTTTTCCCTGGAATTGTCTCCTCATTATTAGATTCAAAAGTTTTTTCTTTTTAAGAAAGTTTTCTTTATAGTTATAGCCTAGAAATTTCTAGTAGTTTGAACGCATCGTCAACTGACCTAAAAAGTCCAGGTCCACTTTCCAAATGAGTGGGAAGCCAAATTTCCAATTACGTATAATAAGGTCATTAAAAAACAAGAGAAATGAGATGTCAGCCAAATGGGAAACAATGTGACTAGAAAATATAGGAAAGGCAGTATTTTCAAAAATGATATAGTCAATAAAACCACGTAAAACAAACAAAAACCATGAGTACGAGAGGTGACAGTGAGGGTAAGAGAATCTTTATACATTTTAAGAGTAAACCAAAACATTTTAGGAAAACAAATATGCCATCCAAACAATGTTATTTTTATTGTTGTTGTTATCTAAATTAAGGTAAAAATAAAGCCATTTCAGTATTGGAATCATCAAATCTCAGAATCCATTTAGTCAACCCACTAATTTTATAGTTAGGAAAATTGAGGCCCAGAGAGCTTAAGAGTATGTGAAAAAGATTACTAAACTAATTGATGACAGAGTCAGTTCTAGAACCCAGTCTCCCAACCTTAGTCTAGCGTGAATTTAATCCTTCCTACCTACATACGTGAAATTTATACTATCTTTCCAATCTGCATACATACATTCTATTTACCTTAAAAGATACCTATAGATGGTCAGAAATTGTTTCTATTACACTCATTATCTTTGTGTTAGAGAGAAAACAAAGTTAACATTGAAATATGATTCTAGGTCTAACATTTGAAGACAACATTCACAATCTTTTCCTGCTTAAAGCTTCTCCCCGCACACTTGGAAATCGGGAAGAGAAAAGAGAGGCATACATGTGCATCCATGACCAAATTTTAGCCCCAAAGTTCTAAAATATAATATTGGAAGAAAAAAAAAAGCATAGGTTTGAGCACTCGTTAAATCTACATAATTTGTCACTGAACTTCATATTAACAGTCATCACTATGTTAAAACTTTAAGAAAAATTCCAGTTCACATTTCTATAGCTGATTTCATTGTCTTAATTTAAGAGTTTTAGTTTCTTTGATGTAAAAATAATTCCTTCATATTCTAATAGTCTCACAGTCTACAACGATGTCAACAGCCACAGCCATGTGTGACATGTTTGTTCTTGCTTCACCATGGTTCTACTTTCATGTAGACTTAGAACCAAACTGAGCATTCTGTGGAGTGTTGGCTATGTGCCACCTTTAATGGAGACTTCAGGTCTGTCACTGGCTTTCCTTGTGACTAATCCTGCAATCACATTGCTTTAAAATGACACATTGGGGTGAAGGCAGATCATCCCTTCCCAATAAAACGTTCCTCAATAAAGTCGATTTTTTATTTTGTGTCACCAAATGACCCCATTTCCATGTAATTATAACTTCAATCTGAGAAGATGAGCAAATCTCTTTGTTTATTCCTCTCCTCAAAGATAATTCCATATACCACTCCAGTCCAGCAAAATCAATGGAAGTCTAAAAACTAAGCTCTCTGATGTCACAAATCTATGTGTCACAAATTTATATGATGTCACAAATTCATCCTGCACTTGCCTTGTTTCAGTTTCTTGGATTGTTTGTTGAAGGGAGAAATCATTTTGAATGGTAGATTGATGCTCCTGAGTGTTACCCTTCCATACAAAATGATGGCATATGAGAAGAGACCTCAATGGGTGTGATGATCAAACAAAACAAAACAAAAACAACAACAACAACAACAAAAACCATCTCCTCATAGTTAAAGAAAACAAAAAGGGGAGAAGATATTTAATGCAGGAAGAAAAAGAGAGCCATTGGACTCACTCAAGAGTTTCTCTCTCCCCCAAATGACACATGTAATGGTTTTCTATGTCTGCATTCACACTGTGAGGTATCCTAGCGCACACTAAATGTCACAGGTAACAGGAAGGCCTACCTTTCCTCTAGTCAATCACACAATTGTCTTCAAGACAGCATTCATTTGATTGACACGACACTAATGTGTACTGGTTGGCTTTATTTTATTCCATTACTACCAACATTTACTGAGCACTTGCCACAGGCCAAATACTGTGCTGGGTCCTGGACCAAATTTGATCAACACTGTAGTTTCTTGCCTTTAACACATGGCACTAAGGACAGCAGTCTGCACGTGGGCACCTTCCACAGACTGAAGACAAGGGTGAAGGAATGGCTTGATCTGTACAATACAAATTCATCCCTGCTGCCAGAAAAATAACTCAAAGACTGGGCCCAGTGGGGGTAGGGCAGCAGTGATTATCAGTTTAAAGGCAGAGTACTATGCTGCAGGCCATAATTGAAGAGCTGGTTGGGCACCACTCATACCTACTTTTGCCTTATCTCAGGCCACGTCTCTAATATGAACTGACTCACTGGGCAAAGAGAGACAAAACCAGCTGTTAGGAATGAAGTCATTTTTTCTTTCCAAAAAAAAGTTTTCTTTTATTTCTCTAGGTTTCCCTGGCATTAAAATTCCACTTGGGAGTAGAGCGATTTAGAGCAAGTAGACAGCCTTGGATTCAAGCCTTGGCTCCGCCAGTACTAATTATGTAACTTTGGACTCTCTGGGCATTAGATTCTTATCTATAAAATTAACCAGTTGTTTGTGTGCTCTTTGAAGCTCCTTCTAGATCTAAAATTCTTTGATGCCATTGGAATTACTAGAGTTAGCAAATAAAAACTCAGAGTACCCAGGAAAATTTGAATTTTAGATAAACAATACATAATTGTTTCAGAATAACTATGTCCTGTGTTCTGTATTTTATCTGGCAACCCTAATTCTATGATTTATCTGCCTGTCCAGGATGAAAGTGAAAGTTCCAGCAGAGGGGAAATGCCTATTCTTTGGTAAAAGATTGTTAAAATTGTTAATATTCTTAAGCAGATTTGTATCAGGAAACATGGGTTCTACTGTGTGGCTAGACCTCCCTACCCTGATTAGATAGAGTGATCGTCACCTTTGCACCATGATAGGACTTTGAAAAGATATGCTCAGTGGTAAAAGTAGACCTCAGGGTCCCCTTTCTCCCTCCCAACACTCAGCCCAGTGGCTGCTTAGATAAGATTTCTGGGCATCACAGAAAGGCAAACCCAACAGTTTGAGCGAAATAGACAAAAGGAAGAACAATGAGGAAAGAAAAAGAATCCAAAGTTTACTGTCAAATAATCATGAACAGATGAGATTTATGTAGCATAAACTCCAAGTAGGAACAAAAAATGAAACTGCCAACAGAGATTAAGGTCTTGAAGGGAGAAGTGAAGGCCCAGGAAGACGAAACCTATAACCAGAAAGACACACAAAGGCCCGTGGGAAAGGCCCTGCCTGTCTTGAGTCCATTTTTTCTCTCTATTGATTTCATTTTCTGCTTGGTAGGAAATATGATCAGACTTATTCTACCCAAACCTCATGGAACGAGTTCACACACAAGAACAAGAAATTGGTTCCCCCAAAAAAGAGAGGAAAGAGGTACTAAAAGAACAACACCATTAAAAAAAAGACAGACTAGTAGGGTGATCACTTTGTGAGTTGTTATATAGATCGCTAATCACTATGCTGTACAACTGAAACTAATACATTATTGTATGACAACTATAATTGAAAAAAACTTATTGAATTGTACAATGTAAATATGAGCAACCAATTGTCTATTGTATTTCAATAAAGCCGGGGGTGGTGGGTGGGGAAAGACAGACTAAACTGTCAAGTTTCTCTGCTTTGGGCTGAAATTCTAGCAACTCCATGTATCAGTGCTGGCTGTTCCATGGTAATCAGACATTTTGATGGACTGTTTTGCTCTTTTTGTTATTTTCAAATTAATGGAGGGAAATGGGTGATTTGTTCTTTCATAAAGTCAGTGTTTTTAATTCTTTTAAACATTTTCGAAATATTCAAAATTCTTTGAACATTTAGAATACATGGAGGGAAGGAGTAACAAAAATGAATTCTTGGGATGAAAATTTGGAGACTAATGTCATAGCAAATATTTGTTGAAACTCTACTATCACCCTGCTACTATACCACTTATTTTCACAAACTTATTCTATAAGGTAGGTGTCATCCCTTTTATAGAGAAAGAAAGTGATATCTGAGGCTCAGATAGTTTAAGTGGCTTGGTCAAGGGTGGCCAGTAACTAGCAAGCGGACAAGCTAAAATTCCGCACCATATCCTCTAACTTCAGGGTCAGCACTTACTTTTAAAAATGTCTTTACGTGTTTTTTTTTTTTTCTTTTAAGGTAAAGAAGCTAACCTGCTAATGCAAAACCTGAACAAGTTGCAGACTCCTGAAGAAAAGCTTGATTTTTTATTTAAGAAGTATGCCGAGTTGGTAAGATCTTTAATTCTTTTTGTCAGAAAGATTCAGGGTTCAGTTAGAGCTGAGGAAAGGAGGCTGTTGGCTTTTCAGGTACATCACTATAGACTGTGACCGGTAACCTCAGATGAGCCAAAGCTAGAATTCATAAAAGCAGAATTTTTTTACAGGAAAAAGAAACAGAAAAACTGAGGAATAACAGCAAAAGGGGGAAAGAGGATAGAGTTGGAATTTACTCCACCTTCAAGTATGTATATCACTTAGGGGATAGATGAGAGAATTATAGATAATTAAAAATTATAGATATTTTAAAGGTTTTTGGGTTTTTTTTTAAACATAAATACATCCACCATAAAGTCAAACTTTCATTTGGTTCTGTGCCCCAGTTTTTTGAGGGGGTCCCCTCAGGAAGGCATAGAGTTGAGTTAATCCCACCTCCTCAGTTTGTGACAGATTCTCATTTGGTCTTAATGACTTGTTAGTTAATCAGTCAGTCAGTCATTTATTCTCTTTGATCTACATTCCCCTCCTCCACAATGGCAAAGGATTTGACATAGACAGTTTTGTGCCCTGTTCTAGGTCCCCCACATGTGGTCTTTCTCTCAGTAAGTTAGGGCTACTGGGAGGAAGGGAAGCCACTCCCAGACATCAGAGAATCCATGATGTGCATTGTTTCCTCACTGGTACTTCTGCAATGGGCCAGCTGGAAAAGGAGCATTCAGTGAAGCCACCCTGTCTGGTCTCCATGAACCCTCACAAATACTTGCTAAAGGAGCAACACCGGAAGTCTGTGTACTACCACAGGGTGCATAGCTAACAGCCGAGAAGTCCTCTCAAGCGAAGCAAGGCAATTTGCTCCTCTCTCATTTCTGCTTTTCTTTCAAGTTTTTTCTCACTTATTTCTTTTGGAGAGCAGTGACAGGAGGGTGAAACTTATATCCACATACAGTGAAACAATTCCTCCAGGCAGTAGGTCGACCTGCTTCTGAAGACGAATTTACCTTGCAGTCAAAAAAGATTAAGGGTCAGAGCTTCTCACTTGCAGGGGCTCCTCTGAGGTCCTGGATGTAATTCTCTTAATTATAATTTTTGTTTTTTATTTTAAAAAAGAGGACCTCGAAAACCAAATAAGCTTCAGGCCTACAAAACTCTCAGGTCCCTGGCTACATCTCATCCCTATTGCTAGAGTAGAGTTTAACAAGTGACTTGTTTTCTTTCATTTTCGCTCTAACTTCAGTCTTGTAATTCCTGTTTGTTCTTTTTTTTCTTTTATCTTGACACATCTGTTATGCTGAATTATTATACAATAGATCCAGAGAAATTCTGAAACCCCAATGACCGGCTGAATGCTTAACTCTACCAACAATACTTTTAAATTATTTTTTTAATCATATAGACTATGTCATGATAGTATAAGAAAAATGCTGAATACACAACCCCAAAATATTTCTAATCTCATAATCTAAAATACGAACTTTGATTTATCCATCTTCCTTTCCAGTTCTGTTACATATGCAGAGATTTTTTTTATTATAATTACCTTTGTGAGATACAGATACAGTTGACCCTTGGGCAACACTAGGGTTAGGGGTGCTGACCACCTGCACGGTCAAAAGTCCATGTGTAAATTTTACTCCCCCAAAACTTAACTACTAATACCCTACTGTTGACCAATAACATAAACAATCAATTAAAACATATTTTGTATGTTATATGTGTTATGTATGTATTCTTACAATAATACAAGCTAGAGAAAAGAAAATGTTATTAAAAATTTTGAGGAAGAGAAAATATATTTAAGGAAAAAAATAAAAGTATTTACTGAAAAAATCCATGTATAAGTGGACCTGCACATTTTAAATCCATGTTGTTCAAAAGTCAACTGTAATTGGGTATCTGGTTTTTTGGCTCATGTGACAGACATCTTCCCATGTACTGTATAGTCTTCATTAATTATATTTTGTAAAAGCTATGTCATTTTCTATTAAGTGGCCTTATCTACTAGTTCTCTAATTTTGAGACATTTAGATCTTTCCACTCTTTGTTTTACCAAATATTGCTGCATTACACTATTAAATCACAAATCATAGATTAGATTTGTTCCTTCTCTTCGTTTTATGATCTTAGAAAAAAGTTCCAGAATTGGGATTACTAAATTGAAGAGTATGAATGTTTTTAAATGACTGCATTGCTTTCCAAAAGAATGGTAGAAATTTATAAAGCAAGTATCAGTGTATCAATTTTATTGGAACTTATTTAACATTGGCTGTTAACCGTCTATGAACAATTTCAATGCCATAATATGTTAGTTGTCAAAAATAATAGTTTTCCAAAAAACATGACCCCCATTCTTATCCATCCATCTTGGCTCTTTTTAATATTTTCCACATCATTTTCCCTTTGCCCCTTTGATTTACCTACTCGTACCAAGGCCATTCATGTTTAGTTTCCAGTGCATGTTCTGTACTTGGCTGGACTGGGCAGCATTCTAGACTAGCACAGGAAGCCATTTACAGTGCTGCGGTCCCTCATCAGTACATCAGAGAAGAACCACTTCTTTGGTCTGACCCAAATTTTCTTCATGAACCAAGGCTGTTCACCCTGGTTTCATGGAATTCCCTGCACCTACTCATCCTCTTAGCCAAGCGGTCGCCCCCCCACAGAGCTTATTTTTCCAGAGATCGTACTCAATTCAAGCCTTACTTAGTATACTTTGGCATTCGTATCAGGTCTTATAATAGACTTTAAAACACTAAAGATGATTCTAGAAAAAATAAATAGGAGAAAATTGGCCCCCCAAAAACCTCATTACATTTTCTTTTCAGAAAGGAAAAATTATGAGGAATTTCAATCTTTTACCTGGAGACTAAAACCTATTTCCTTGCTCACTGATTTGGACATTAATAAAGAAAGTATCTAAAATGTAAGTGTTAAGATAGAATAAATTATCATATTCAAAGTTGTGACTCAAACTGCCACTCTAGCTCACTCATTTTTTACAGATTCTGAATCTTGTAATGTTATCTACCATAGTATTCATTAATAAATAAGAATAAATTTATTAATAAATAGGGATACTCCATGACTAAATTAAAAAATGACCTAGAAAAAATACTTTCAGCAAATTTTCTCAATTTTAATGTAGTTACAACATCACTAATACTATTCTAATTTAGTACTTGGCATTAATTTTACTTTTTTAACTTAATAATAAAAAAGAGAAAACAAGAGAACTTGCAGATAAGAATTGTATACACCTGTTACAATTGTAGAGAAGAATCCTAAATGTACTATTAAGCCACAAAGCCAGCATTACCTGAAATTGACTCAGTTGCAATGTTTTTCATTCCTTAAGAAACCCCATACGCATTCACATAAGTCTGAAGTATTTAAACAAAATTAGCCATACTCTAAAATAAAAAATCATCATAGTTAAGGGTTTTTAGTTAGAACAAAGCAAGATAGATCTAGTTAAATTTTTGATGTGTATAATCTTGCAGTAAAACTATAGCATTGAATGGTCAATGAATAAGCCAAGATTATCTCTTTCAACTCATGAAACACATGTAGAGTATCCACTTCCTCATAATCAGATAAATCACATAAGGCAGTGTTCCCCAAAAAAGGCACAATTTTGCCCACCATGGGACAATAGGCAATGTCTGTCTGGAGATATTTTGGCTATCAGAATTGAAGCGGGGTGGTGCTACTGGCAGCTAGTAAGTAGGGGTCAGGGATGCTTCTAAACAGCCTGTAATGCACAGGACAGCCCCCACAACAAAAAATTATCTGGCCCAAAATGTCAATAGTATTCAGGCTGAGAAACCTTGACATATGGTTTAATCTTCAAAAGGTAAAGGCTAACCATAATGACAATAATAATATATAAATCTCAAGGAAGGACAGTAGGTCACTTGAAGTCCAAACATAAGCATGAGAAGTTTCACCTGTACCTGATAAACATGGTGCAAAGTGAAAGGACCTCATGCATCCTACAAATAGGAGGTATTAAAAATACATAAAAAAAATCATTGATCTTCCAATTGAACCTCAAGAAAGATATCAATTTTAATCAATATTTATAGTAATATGGACTAGTTTCTCTTGATGCTAATTCTCACAAATTATTAAAAATTGCCCATAAGTATGAAGAAAGAATATCATGTATGAATATCCTTAACTTAATTTGGCAAGGGTTTATAATGGACATTTCAGTGTGGCAGGAGGGAGGAAGGAAATAAATAAAGATGTGAACTGAAGAAAGTGTAGCAATTCTGTTTATCTAGTTCAGAAAAAAACAAATTTTTTTTAAGATGGAGGAACTGAGATGAGTATCAAGGCTCATGTCATGTGTGCATCTACTTGTACCACTATGTGAGGCGCCAGGAACATTTGGGATCCTGAAGCACCCAGGGGCTCCTCACGAAGAACTATTCCTCTTCATTAGCCAACAAGGTCATTATTAGGATGATCATCTACCTAGCATAAGCACACTCAGGCTCTCAGCAAACCAAGTCGAGCAGAGGAAAAGGCTCTAGACAAAGGGCCATCGCTTGCATGTGGCCATACATGATTGTCAGTCTGAGATCCACACTCCTAGAGTATGCTAATCTCTGGTGGCTTCAGGAAGGCTAATCCTCAAATTCTCACCACCTCACTATAATTCCATAAAAATGTTGCCAAATTTAACTGCGCGTACTTTTTATAGAACACCCAGTTAACTTTTCATTTTAGGTAAACAAACAACAATTTTTTTTTAATTTTTATTGTTTAGTAAAAGTATATCCCATGCAATACTTTGGATATATTTTCACTAAAAAATTATTCATTATTTATTTCAAATTCAAATTTAACTGGATATCCTACATTTTATCTGGCAATCCTACCCCAGAAATTTAGCATCCAGACATGACAAGTCTGGGAGTACATTGGTTTCATTTTCTATGCTGTCCCTGATACTTTAGTTATGGTTGCTGGAGGAGTATGAGAAGAAGTCCCACCTGAGCTCAGCAAAAACAATTGTCATGATATATTTCCAGAAGCACAGAGGATGTGCAGGTAGAGGGAGAGCAGAGCATGTTACAAATACTAGCCATTCACATTGTTGAGTTAAGAAGTGGAAATATCTGAAAATGTGGTGACAAATGTCAATGCTTAGATAACCAAGGGGTACTTTCTCTTCCCCTCCTTTCTCACAACCCACAGACTTCATCTTCTATTTACCAGGAGGCTGCTTTTCTCTTTCCCACTTTTTGAAATAGTTGCTATAAGCTTATTTTGAGAAAGACTATTGAGACCTAAAGGTAAACCAAGCAGACACACCGTTGACCATTGCCGCAACACAAGGCATTAATTATTATGACTTCTGGCAGTTTATAGATTCTGAGATATGCCTTTCTAATACTGACTGACATCATTAGATAGACTCAAGAAAACTGAAGCTATTTTTAGATCAGAAAAAGAAGATCAAAGTTAGAAGAGATTAGTAATAATAGTGACGATAAGGAAAAACCTGTAAATATTATGCTCTAAAAACTATATCTACAAGTACTACAAAAGTAACATAGATGAGATTACTTTGACTCCAGAGAGACAGTGGTAATAGCAAAAAAAAAAAAAAAAATGTTTTCAAATAATCAGAGTGATCTTTAGGCATTTCCTCTTTTGCTCCTTTTTCTTATAAACTCAAAAGAGATTTCTGCCATTTTCTTTCACATTTGCATACCCATGTCTAGCTAGATGAACATCGCACTGAGCAAAAGACTTTCAAGCTCCTACAAAAGAAACAGGTACAAATCCAAAAAGAAAAGGACCAGTTACAAAGTGAACACAGCAGAGCTATCCTCGCTCGAAGCAAACTGGAGAGTCTGTGCCGGGAGCTGCAGAGACACAACAAGACACTGAAGGTATGTGTCACAAGAGCTATGTAACATACTTACTTGCATGCTGCATAGTCACACACTTCTACTCATGAAAGAGCATAAGTTTTAGAATTAAAGAAACTTGACTTCAAATAATAGCCCTGCCACTTGCTCGCCTGTGACCTTCGATAAATTATTTTACCTCCCATAAGCTTATTTCCTCATCTATAAATGAGGATTATATCAATTTCACTGTGTGGTTGGGAAAAAATTAAATGAGGGTACATTTGCAAGGTGCCCATATAGTACCTGACACAGAGCAGGCCCTAAGTAAAATGTGTTCTGTTCCCCTTACCTTTTTCTTATATTGAGTTGTTACATTTTATATTTTAAGGTAGGCTTTACTGCTACTCTTTAAAACGCAAACTTGTAAAAATGCAACATTTTTGGCATGATAATAAAATCTGCATGACATGAAATAAACTGACACAAAGCTAATTGCCACAGTAAAGCAAAACTGAGAGCCAAAATGTCAATAGTCAATTGAAAAAAAAAAAAGGAGCTATTTGAAAAAACACTGAAGCTCTTCAGACTTAAATTATTCAATCTAAAAATAATAGACTTCATTCAGTCTGCATGAGTTTCATTAATTACAGCATAAGCCTCTAGCAGTGTAGTTAATTTGATTACATATAGACACTAGCTCCATTCAATAAAGCAAGATGCAAGGCTCTTCAAGATAATATTCCGTGCGTCCACAATCCCCTTTCCAGCTGAAGATCCTAAAGCTTTTGACAAACAAGAATTAATTAGACACCAATATCCCTATGAGAGAGTTATTACTACACATGTTTAAAAGTAAATACTTAAAGAAATAGAGAGATTAAGATCATTGCTAAGTTTGTACAATGAAGCAAGATAAAAAAAAATAGAAGAGGATAATGGCTCCTCATATTTCAAAATTGTTTTTTTGATATCTGGGAAATGAGAATCTAATGTGATGAACTCTCTCAAATTATGAGTTGTAGGAGATGGGCTTCTGGCATCTCTTCAGTCACTACTCCAGGTACAACCAAACCCCAGATGAGGTGGGGGCCTGGGAATAGGAGCATCATGTTCAATTCAAGATATTTGTTCAAGTAATAGTGCTCTGTATTTACAGAAATCTCCTGGCTTTCAGGAGTATTATATAGTAAGGAGATAAATTAAAACAGATATAGTGGGAAGCTTTATCAACAAAGAGTTCTAAAGAGTGGAATGATATGGTTTGGTATGTTTGGGTAGCATTTGAAGACAGAATGATGGAAGTGGCAGAAGACACTGTAGGTATACCCACACACCCTCAATAATGGCCTCCAAATATGAAAAATGAAATTATTGAGTATCATGATTATGCCAAGACTTACGCTAAGTGCTTTACATATATATTATTTTATTTAATCTTCACAACAATCTTATGAAGGTTAATATCTCCATTTTACTGAACAAACTGAGTCTCAGCAATCCAAATCTGTTGTCCAAAGTCATACATATTTTAAATGTCAAAATTAGGATTCAAATTCAAAATATTTTCTGATTTCCCTTCTGATTTTTTTCTTTTACCCAGGGATTATTTAGATGTGTTCATTTTTATAGCCTATCAAAGATGGTCTATCTTCATGAACATACTATATGCACTTGGAAAGAATGTCTGTTCAGATATTAAATGTAATGTTTCATAAGTAACAACTAGCTGTAGATCATTTATATCTTTACTGAATTTTTATCTTGTTGTTCTACCAATTGCTGAGGGATGGAGGTTAAAAATCTCCTAGAATAATTGTGGAATTTTCTACTTCTTTTAATTATGTCAATTTTTGCTTCATGTATTTTGAAGCATTAACATAATGTATATACACAGTTACAGTTGTTATGTCTTCTTGATGGCTTGAATCTTTTATCACTATGAAATGTGATAAAATAATAATCAATAATAATTATCAATAATAATCTTTATCCGGATGTTTACATTATCTGATATCAATATAGTTACTCCAGTTTTCTTACCCTTTTTGCTGGCATGATAGATCTCTTTCAATCTGGATCTTTATATTTAAAGTGCATCTCTCATAGACAGCATGTAGTTGGAATTTGCTTCTTTTAATTCTTATAATATCTGCTATTTAATTAGAGTACTAGTCCATTAACATATAATGTAATTGTCATAGTGGCTGGATTTACATCTACAATTTTATTTATTATTTACTTACTATTTTTCACCTCTGTTTTCTGTTCTGTTATTTTCCTCCTTTCCTTCGGATTATGTGAATATATTTTAAATTCCATTTTAATTATCTCTTGGATTTTTAATTATACCTCTGTCCATTTTCAGTGATTGCTCTATGATTACTATATACATTCTTAACTTTTCATAGTCTGCCATTTAATTAGAGTACTAGTACAATACTACCTGGAGTTAAAACTGTATCACTTTATATAATATGTAGAAACATTTACTTCCCCCATCTTTAAAGCTATAATTGTTTTAAGTATTACATTTACATACATTTACAAAGCCCATGAGACAGCGTTAGAATTTTTACATTAAATACTACATATATTTCTTCTAAAATTAAAAGAAAAACTGTATTTACCTAGATATTTACCTCTTTGATAATTTTTATTCCTTCTAATTCCATGTGTTTTAGAACTTTTAATATTGTCCCACAGGCCCTTGAGTCTCTCTCCGTGTTGTTCACCAATCTTTTTTCTCTTTTATCTTCAGATTAGATCATTTATATTGGTCTGTCTTCATAATCACTATTTCCTCTCTCATCTTTATTCTGCTCTAAGTCCACAGTGATAATTAAATTTCATATTTTTTAACTTTTCACTTCAGAATTTCCATTTAGTTCTTTCTTATAGATTATTTTTCTCTCCTGAGATTTCCTATTTTTTCATTCATTGAGATAATATTTTCCTTTATATCAATGAGCATACCTGTTTTTAAATTCTTGTCTACTAATTCCACATCTGGGTTATTGTGAGATAGGCCTACTCTGATTATCTCTTCTTTTGAGAATGGATCATATTTTCTTGGTTCTTCATATGTTAAGTCATTGTAGATTTTATCTTGGATGTTGTGGCTGTTATGTTGTAGAGAATATGGATTCTACTATACTCTGAAGAATGTTTGATTTTTTTAAAGCAGGTTATTAACTTTGTTAGAGTCAAACTGTGAACTGCCTCTCTTGGGCAGCAACTCAATCTCAGTTCATTTATTTTCCTTAGCCAGAAGGCTTTGGTTCTGACCTGTATGTATGTAGTTCAAGGTCAGCGAAGATTTGGGGCAGAGTTTATTCACAGAATTTATGGCTCTCGCCCTGACTTTCTCTTTCATGGGAATCTCCCCTTACCTTTCAGTAGCTGTAGTTGACTAGAACTTTGTACTATTATTCTTCAAAGATGGTAGGTTTCCTATGAGAGTTTTACCCATTCCATTCAGCTGCCGATTGCAGTCTCCCTTCAAGCTAAACGCTGTAAAAATGGGAAACTTACAATATACCATTCCCTTTTTTACAGGTGTCAACTTCCCTCCAGAATCTGCCCTATTTCATTTACTCTCCAGTGTCTTTAAGTAGTTGTTTTCTGCATTTTGTCCAGTGTTTATAATTATTATCTGTAGAAAGGTCAGCATGGTATAAGCTTCCTTGGTCATACTAGTGAAACAGCCTAAGTATATCTAAATTGAAAATCCATGTGCTAGAAGCTTGGGAAGAAATAGAAAAGGGATGTATAACAGACTCTTTCCACCACCATAAAATTTAACTTTTCCTATTTCTTATGAAAATTGATTCTTCAATGAGTCAAAAACAAACAAACAAAAAACCTCCACAAAACCTCACAATATAGGATAATTTAGAAAAAGGACAAGTGAAAATCTGGAATATGGACTTATTTCAACAAAATACTACATATATTCAAAGCAATAAATCCAAGCCTCAAATTATGCTGAAAAAGAACTGCCTTGCAAGAGATGAGTGTTGCAGACAACATGATTTTAGTATAGGAATAAGTAGGATATGTTATCAGAATGTCACAGAATTTTAATGTAGAAAGGCCTATAAGAATCATCTAGTCCAAGCTACTCAAATGTCTATGCGTAAATTAATAATCCATTAATTCATTAAATAAACATTTACTGAACACCTATGAATCACTGCCAGACACAGCACCAGTTCTAAGATGTACAATGATGCTTGCAAAGTTTGTATTCTTAGGTATGTCAGAGTTTGTCCGTCAATCTTCTTTGCATTATTAATTTTCACTTTGAATAACATGCTTGATAATGAAAAATTTATCTCACTGTCCAAATGATTGTATTTTCTTTATGAATTTACTCAAATTTCATAAGATTGTGCTAGATTTATTTTTCTCTCATTGAAAAACAACGCAATGTAAAATACAACATGCCATTTCGTGGGCCAAGAATGTGTATGACATGTATTGAATGCTATCATAACATCTATACCTTCTTTCTGTAGCCAGTTGCCAGTGATAAATTCAGAGTTGCTGGATAGCATGAGATGGTTCTTGCATTTACTCATTTATTTATGGGTGGAATAGTTATAAATGTAAATGGCATTCAGATTATGATCTATAATTCTTTGACTAGGAACTTGTTGACTTCTAAATTAATCAGGAGCAATGAAGAAACAATCACTATCATATGTATATTCAATTTCTCTTAACAAATGGTCATAATCATTTTTAATGTTTTTAATGAAATATGTATAATAAGAGTTAGCATACAAATTTCAGGGAAATAAGATCTATGATAGTTAATTTCTCCAGATTAAGAAGTACAGATATCTTATATAATATCCTTAAGATATTGTCACTCATGAAATGTTTATACCATAAATGAATTATGATTCTGATATCAGGAATCATATTAGAGTTAGAAATTATGTAAATATTATAGAGGAAAGAGGACACTTAATGATAAATTAAAGTATTTCCAGAGCATATATTTTCAGCATCAGTTTTTATTCTGATCACATTATTCTACTATCATAATAAAGATTTGCACAATTACTTCTGTTTTAATTATTTCTTTTTTAAAATCCTATTACATAATTTGATTGCAGTAGGCAACTAAATGCAGTATAATTTTACTTGCCAACAATGAAGCAAGCTTTCATAATAACAATTAATGAGAACTGCAAGGAATCCTAAAATGTCTGTATCACTGTCAGCAGTGTCTCTATCTTTGGTACGATGTAGCAAGATTAAACCCTTTATTCTAAAAGAATGAAAGGAACAATTACAAAGCAAACAATTCTCAATATAGATATGGGAGAAATTTGGGTACATTATTAGTAGTTAGCAATGAAGGAGGGTTTTGATTTAGGAGAAAAAAGAACAGAAATGATATAAAAGTTAATTTCCAATTCTTGAATGTTAACAAAGCAGAAGAGGGAGAAATTAAATGTTTCATTTTAGAATTAAAGAAGATTTGAAACTTAATATTGCTTTCAGATTCAAAATTTACATTGAACGTTTCAATTACCCTATGTGACACATGGGATGATTGTTCTTTAGAAAAAAAATATTCAGCATATTTTCTAAGATTTCCTTTTACATTCTTGAATTGCTATAATTGATCTCCAGCTATCTCAGTTTCTTTTTCAAGTTTTTCAACGAAAGTTTTTTTCTTACCAAGATAGTTTACATTGTGATCACTTATATTTACAAAACTTGGGTAATACATTTATGTGGTTAATATGCCATAATTTTTATAGGGGAATATAAGTACTATTCTTCTTTCTGTACTAAACTAAAGGAACGCATGATCGGGCTCATCAATTAATAAAGTGAGTGGCTTTTTTTTCCGGGCCACAGTCAAGAGATCAAAAACGGGTGATTGCATGTTTATTAGAAATCACTGTAGTTTATTCACTCAGCAGGAGACTGACCACCTTTAAGACAATTCTATTCGTCACTAGCTATCAACTTCAAGATTCCCACTGAACCTGCTCTGAAAATGATTGTGTGTTCACAACTGAAACCTTTGCTCATATGATTATTTGGGGGCTGAGTTTGAAGAACTAAGAAAAAAATCCTATTTCCCCTACACATTAATCTCCTTTCATTGACCTAACCTCGAGCTCTATCAACTTGGGGTGCATGCAAACCAGCACAACAAAAGATTTTGCTTTTTATCCATAGGAGGAAACCCTTCAGAGGGCACGTGAAGAAGAAGAGAAAAGAAAGGAGATCACAAGTCATTTCCAGAGTACCCTGACAGATATCCAAGCCCAGATTGAGCAGCAGAGTGAGCGAAATATGAAGCTGTGTCAGGAGAACACAGAACTCGCAGAGAAACTGAAAAGCATCATTGATCAGTATGAGCTCAGAGAGGAGGTGAGAACCACATCAAACAACTTAGAAGCACTATATACAGATCCCGATCTGGGTTAGGAAGGTGCAGGACAAGGTTAATAAGAAAGTTATGGCCAGTCTTCTCAACTGATTAATATTTAGGTTTGAATTTCTTCTCTAGCCAAATAAAAACAGATGGTAATGTGAAATACCTGGCTAAAAGTCATATAGAATTTCTTCAGAACTGTAATCGCTGCAAAGCAAAGACAATAGAGTGGTAGGCTGTGAGCACGGTTATCTTCAAAAACAGTATTTCTCAGCCTTTTTAATTTTCCACAGAGCTAAGAAATATCAAACACATTTCCTCCTAAGAATCACCATGTTATTAGGGGTATGTATTCTATATATCCAACAAGCCAGTACTAATATTAATAATGAAACAATTATTATTTACGCAGAGCTTAGTTTGTGCCACGTTCTAAGAACTATACATACAATGCCATTTAATTGTCAAAACAATCTTATGCACTAGATAATGACATATTACCCATACTTTATAGATGAGAGCAGTATACAAGATTAAATCACTTTCCCATAGTCAAAAAGGCAAAGAGTTTTGCTTTCAATAGTTTACATTAAGAGGATAGGCTTCCAGTCAAGATGACCAAGTAGGTAAATGCTTTGCTCACCTACTCTCACCACTTCAGAATTACAGTCAAACTACAGAACAACCATCAACGAGAATCACCTGAAGTCCAGTTGTACAGAAGTTTTATAACAAAGGACATAGAGAAAAAGCTACCTCAAAATTGATAGGAGGAGCAGAGACGTGAAACAGACTGGTCTCACACATCCACGTGTGGCAGTTAAAAATCAGGAGAGATGTCTCCACTGCAGAGGTCCCCACTAAGGAGTGAACCCCTAAGGTTCCACTGCCAGAAAGAGAAGTTCCCACAACTTCTGGCTATGAAAACCAGCAGAGATTATGGCTGAGTAAAACAGGAGGCCCAACTGCTCCTCTTAAAGGGCCCACACAAAGACTTACTCACTGGTAGACTCACTCACGATGAGCTCCAATGCTAAAGCAGCAACTCGAAAAGCACCAGGAACATACAGGGAGGGACTGAATAGTCTGGCATCAGAGACAGGGCTGGAGGGCATCTTTCTCCCAGACAGAAGTGAAGGAAGACGCCATTTTCCTTTGTTGACTCCTCCCCTCCAACCCCAGCAGATGCAGGTGGGCATCATATCTGAGTGTCCATCAACCTAGCTAACCCTTGTCACCCTGGCCTGGTGATTCCCTGAGACCCCATACCACCCAACTTGTGAGCCTACCCAAGCCACTTCCAGTGGCTTTTGCACACAAACAGACTGTCTTGGCTCATGCTATGACTTTCCCAAAATCTCTCAAAGGTTTACAAACCCCAAACAAGAAACATCTGGCCTCAGCATGCCCCGTATCTCTTGCTAAGCATCCCCAAGCCTGGCATTGGTGGCGGCTGGCCTCAGTTCAGAACTTAGCCTCCCCCAGGCACCTCCAAGCCTAGTATAAATGGCAACCACCTGCAGATTACTTTGTAGCTCATACCAAGTGGTCCTGGGCAAGGCACAGGCAGTGGCTAACATTGACCTACAGCAGAGCCCCTCCCAAGAGGCCCAGAACCAATATACCTGGTGGCCAGCATCAGATCACACCGAGTACCACTCAAACACCTCCAGAAATGACACACCCAAGGGGCAGACTGGGTAGGCACCAGAGCTCTGCCAAAGCAAATCCTGTTCCATAGGGTCAGCCCGTGCACAACAACTTCTCCACTGTCATCATAGACAGTGCTCACAACCAATCAACCTGAAGGTCACTCCCTTCCATTGACATACAAACAGTAAGCAAGGCTCAGCTACAATAGGAAGGCACATACAACCCACACAGGGACACACCTGGAACACATGGCTCAGGTGACTAGGGAGACTCTGCTGCTAGACCCCACAGGACATGTACTATATAAGGCCACTCTGCTAAGACAAGAAGACATAGCAGCTCTACCTAGTACAAAGGAATAAAACCAGGGAAGCATAGAAACAAAATGGGGAGACAAAGAAACATGTCCCAAATAAAAGAACAAAACAGAGCTCCAGAAAAAGAACTAAACAAAATGGAGACAAAAAATCCACGAGATTCAGAGTTCAGAGCACTAGTTAAAAAAATGTTCAATGATCTCCGTGAGAACTTTAAACAAGATAGAAAACATAAAAATGGTGATAGAAAACATAAAAAAGAACCAGTCAGAAATGAAGAATACAATAACAAATAAAGACTACATTAGAAGAAATCAACAGCAGATTAATGAAGCGGAGGAATCAGTGATTTGAAAGATAAGGTAGCAGAAAACACCCAACCAGAACAACAAAAAGGAAAAAAGAATTTAAAAAAAAATGAGGAGCATTTAAGAGGCCTCTAGGACAACATCAAGTGTGCAACATTTACATCACAGGGGTACCAGAAAGAGAAGAGAGAGAGCAATGAATTGATGAAAAGTAAGGACCTATAACCAAGATTACTCCATTCAGCAAAGCTATTATTTAGAATCAAAGGATAGATAAAAAGCTTACCAGATGAGAAAAAGCTAAAAGAGTCCATCACCACCAAACCAGTATCAGAACAAATGTTAGAAGGACTTCTTTAAGAAAAAAAAAAAAGGATAAAAAAATATAAATAATAAAATGGCAATAAGTATGTATCTATCAACAATTACTTTAAATATAAGTGGATTAAATGATCCTATCAAAAGACATGGGTGGCTGAATGGATAAAAAAAATAAGCCCCTTACATATACTGCCTACAAGAGACTCACTTTAGATCGAAAGACATACCGAGACTGAAAGTAGAGATGAAAAAAGATATTTCATACAAATGGAAATGAAATAAACAGCTGGGGTAGAAATGCTTATAACAGACAAAATAAACTTTAAAACAAAAGTTATAACAAGAGACAAAGAAGGACCTAGTAATTCCACTTCTGGGTTTTAATCCAAAGATATCCACTTCAAGGGGACACATGCATCCATATGTTGGTTACAGCATTGTTCACAGTGGCCAGGCTATGGGGGTGGTTTAATCCAAAGAAATCCACTTCAAGGGGACATGTACATCCATATGTTGGTCACAGCATTGTTCACAGTGGCCAGGCTATGGGGGTGGCCTGAGCGTCCATGGATGGTTGGGTAGATGAGGAAGAGGTGGTACATATCTACGGTGGGATGTTGCTTAGCCATGAAGGAAGATGAGATCTTGCCAGAACAAAATACATGAACAGACAAAACAGAAAAAATAAAGTTTGCATTGGGGGACTATAAGGATTTTTCATTTCCGAAATTATATTTTAATATTTAACATATTTTTAAGACTCCAGATGTCTCTTCAGGATTTTGATTTATCGTATTTCTTTCCCCATCACACCGAAATTTTAAATGTTTTAAAATGTGACATAATATAGTCAAAGTGATACTACTGGCAACAGGCTAAGATTTTATCAGGAAAACAACAGAGCCAATAGCACATAATAACAGCACTTAGGTTAATCAAGAAACTCCTCAGAATAAACCAAAATGCCATGCTACCATTTTATCTTGTCACAAAGATCAACCCTGCTCCAAAGTGGAGGTTTGGTCAACAGCAAAAGGGAAGGAGCTAAAAATAAATGTCCATACCCTTCAGAAAGACCTCAAACAGATATGGCCTGGTACACTGGTTGCATATTCCCGGGACTGGTTCTAGGTAAGGCCCAGGGGTAGAATTCTACATGTCCTCTTGTCGATGGGATCTTCTAATGACCAAGAAGCTGTCTACACTGAGGTAGAATTGGAAGCTTCTCTTCACCGAGCTAGTTGGGAGGTCAAAAGGTCAGAGGCACACAGTAGCACATTTGCATATCAATTCATCTGTGAACCCTGGCCTTGTCTTGCTCAGCAGAGCAATAGAATTGAAGTCAGAGGGCTCCTTAATCCCTGACCCAGGGCCACATGCTGGTACCCCCGAGCTTCCTCACAAGCCTTGAGGCAAGAATGTGGAGGAGAATTCACCACGATAAGTTATATTAATGTTGTGCTTAAAAGTGGTTTTATATTCATAGAAAGAGCCAAAATACCTAGTGGTACTGCTGTAGCCCCTGTGATATATATCACTGCCTGTGCTGCTTAGCATAATAACTAGGCTCATATCTAATAGTTACCAGGTTCAGAAAATAAGGTTGAAACCTTTGGAGTTATAATTGCTGAATTCCCGCACCTCTACCTTTTGCTAAGATGCAGGGGACTTTACCAGTTTATGGCTTTTGTACAAAGCCATAAGTGATGTCAGTGCATGTATTTCCTCATCTTTTTAAATCTTAAAACCTGGAGAATGTGTATTTATGTGAATATTGCTTTTTTTATCTTATCTTTTTCAGCACCAATAAAAAGTCAACCTTGATATGTGCACTTTATTTTTTTTCCCTTAGCATCTGGACAAAATCTTTAAACACAGAGAACTGCAGCAGAAGCTGGTGGATGCAAAACTTGAGCAGGCGCAAGAAATGATGAAAGAAGCAGAGGAACGACACAAACGTGAAAAGGAATATGTACTTATCGTTTGCACCAATGTGCTTGTCTGGTCTGCCTTCGGGTCAGAGAACCCATGAGACAGTTGTTTTTGAGAATGGTCACAGAGCCCTAGACTGATGGAGAAAGAGCCTGAGCTTCCCCGGAGACTAAATTAGCTAGCCCAGTAGGATGCACTGTACCTAAATTACTTTCTACATAAAATAATCATGCATCCATTCAACAAATGTTTCTCAACTGCCTATCATATGCTAAGCACCATCTTAGGTGCTGGAGTATGGCAGTAAGCAAGACAGAGAAGGCCATGACCCATCATGGAGACTAGTCTAACGGGGCAGAGACAGGCAATTAACAAGCAAACAAACAAGGATGGGTAATGTCAGATAATAGTAAGTGCTACTAGGGAAATAAGGAGAAATCGAGAAGGGTCAGAAGGAGGGGACCTACTGTAGACTGGGTGACCAGGAAGGCCTCCCACAGGGGAGATGCTTGAGCTGAGCCCTGCCTGGTGAGGAGTCAGGGAGGTCTCTAACAGCAGTGTCTGCAACAGTGACAAAGGCTCTGAGGCTGGAACTAGCTTGGTGTCCTCCAGAAATAGGAAAAAGTCAGGGTAGCAAGAGCATGTTGACCCAGTAGAAGAAAGTTTCTAAATGAAGTTGGAGAAGTAAACAGAAGCCAAACTGTATAGCTCTGTAAACTTGGAACGTAGTTTGGATTTTATACTAAATATAATGGGAAAGGCCTGAGTAGGTTTAGCCATAGAAGTCTTGGCATCTGTAAAAGATGAATTTAGCTCCTACTAGGTAGAAAATGAACTAAAAGGGGATAAGCGAGCAAGAAGACAGGAGGCCACTGCAGCAATCTGGACGTGCTATGATGATGGCTTGGATTAGGGAGGTGGCAGTGGTAAAGGAAAGCTGGACATGGATAAAAGTTATGTTTTCAGCGTTAAACCAGCAAACAATGCTGTGGACAGAAGATGGTTGGCAGCAAGGAAAGGGGGGAGTCAAGAATGACTCCTGAGTTTTTGGTCTAAGGCACTGTGTGGTGTCTTTTACCAACATCTCATTAACCCCAAATACTCCGAGACAGCTGTAGGAGCATTCTACAGGTGAGAAGATCAAAGAAGGTGTGCGACTTGTTTAATTAAGATCACACACTGCTAAGTGATCGAGATGTGTTGCACACCCAAGTGTATCTGTCCCCAAGCCCAAGCTTTGTGAAACACACTCAAGAGGTGTGTTTCAGAGGCCAGAGTGGAAGTATGTTTTTATTGCTGGAGAGAGTGCTTTAAGACACAGGCAAAAGACCAATCATTGCAATTTGGTCATTTAACAATTGATCATGAGCTTTGCCTTTACCTAAAATCAGACCAGAATCACTTCAATTTGTTAGAATAATAACTTAAAAATAACTTTGGTTTTCAAATGTAGCCACAAAAGAATGAATTTTGAAGAACATAACCTAGCAGATATTGAATGATTTCAAATCAGAAGCCCATGTGCTCTTAATAAAAAGATTAATTTATTAAACTCATCTACAACCTAGCTCTCAAAGAAATAAAATATTTAATTATTATTTCTACCCAAGAAGATAGATACTCCACTGTTGGTGTAATTACCCTATTGGGTAAAATATGCTTCCCACAGGATATCAGTACCTTTGATATACAAGACATGACAGGGAAAAACTAGGCAAAGTTTAATGTGAGGGAGACTCGGAGGCAGATGTGAGGTGACCCAGCAAGAAACTAGCGTGCTGCCTATTTTTCTATCTTGGTTTTGCAAAACAGAGCAGATTTGAGTCAAATAAAGGAAGCCTCCTCAGTTCTTCAAAGCTGGCCACCTACCTGGTTTGTAGCTCTGATGCTTCTTTCAGAACATGTTGAAATAGCAAGTCAGAGCTGGGGGTGGTTCTTTACCCCAAGGAGAACAGGCAGCCACCTGCCTCCTGTTGGGGACCACCTATCACAGGAGGGCTCCTCAGCCTGCTTAGGGAAGCAGGGAGCATGGGCATGGCCACCACACTGCTCAGATGGCCAGATGGGGTGCTACAAGTCTTCTGCTTCACAGTTGACCCAGATCTCTCAAAGAATGAGTCAATGGCATTTCTACAATAATTCATCTTCACTGCATGCTGGGAGGTTTAGAGGAACATATATAACCCATCTTATAAATAGAAAGGAACATACATAACCCATGGGAAAAAGATAAACTTGGAAAAGAAAAAAGATGCCTTCAAGTTTTTCAAAATAATGATTTTATTGTTTGTTGTTGTTCTGAATCCAAAAGTAATATATATGGACTTCATAACACTTTTCACAGGAGGGATAAACATATAGAAGAAAATTTAAATCAGCTTCAAATACATTAGAACCTTCTTAACTGACAGCCAGCTGACTGACTAACCAAATTAATCCACGACGTTCACCATTCTCCCTATAAACGTCCTGAAAGATGCCCACAGCAGGTCGAATCCTGTGGCTAGTTAAGTCACCCTAGACTGTCTACCCATGGTTGCCCTCATTAAGTAACAGGGAGCTGACCAAGAATCAGCCCTTTGCTCCCGAACCTTTTCTTTCCAGTTATCTTTATTTTTGTATTATGTAAATCAACAGAATCATACATTAACTGAAGAAATAAAAGTGTGAAAAGAAAGAGTTGTTTCTGTGAAAACTATGCTTAATGCTTTGAAAGATGAGATATAAGCAAACAGCAAGAAACAATTGTCAAACTAAATGAGAGTAGTTATAAAGGACTGGGAGAAAGTTGTAAGACTAGAGAATTAAACAATCAAGCTGCTTCACCAGTATCTTTAGGTCTTTGGGTTCTAGCTTGTTTGTTTAAAAATAAAAAATATTCTAAATGTTATATGGCGCATTTTGGGTATGATTTTTGTAAAAACAAAATAAAACGAACCCCTCTGAATTCCATTCTGAAGTTCCACATTCAAAACAAAGACCAGAGCCCTAAATTAAAATGGATAGATGAACATACACCTTAAAATAACATGTTTTACGTCTGTGTTATTTTTTAATGCCTAAAACCATTTTCTAAGTTTAACCCCTCAGCTCCTTGTTCTGATCAGGTTTCATATGAGAGGCCTTGGGTGTATTTGAAAGTCTATTTTATGGAAAAGGGACCTTATTTTGTAAACTTATACAGGACTTATTTTGTAAGCCTTATATAGGATGTGGAACAATAGGTCAAATTTCTAACCCCTTGTTTCTCAAAATATAATCCATGGACCACCAGTATCCAAACCATCTCGGGTATTTGCTATAAGTAAAGATTCCAATTACACACCAACAATTCCTAACTCGTAGTCTCTGAGAGGAGTCAGCATTTTAACATGCACCTTAGCAGATTCTGACGCATGCTATGGTGAACAGGGGTCTAGGAGACTAACTTTGATTTTAATATAAAGGAACAGTTGCTTACAACCCTGCCACAGGTGGGGATGTTCTGGGGATGTTCTGGAGATGTTCAGGCAGAGGTCAAATGATGGTTGGACAGGATTTCTAGGGAATGTTTCAGAATTTGGTGGAAGGTCGAATTTTGTGTGATTAATGCTTGAGTTGAAGATAATTTATCTTTTTATTTCTAACAGAACCACCAATTTTTAGTTGAGAATCCAACTTTTTAGACTTGTTGTTTTTAGATTTCTTAGACTCTTTACCAGGTTCCCCAAAATTACTTAAGAGAACAATTAATTAGCAAGTTATTAAGTTTACACACAAATTACAACCAAATGGTAACTTAAAAGACAATCTGACGGTCTTTCGATGTATTCTTTCTTCCACAGTTGCTGAACCAGGCAGCAGAGTGGAAACTTCAGGCCAAAGTACTGAAGGAACAAGAGACGGTCCTGCAGGCTCAGGTGAAGTGGGGGACAACAATGCATGGGGTGTGCTCACCTTGCTGTTCCCAAGTAAAGAGACTATGAACCAAAGCTGGTCTTCAAAAAGCCTTACGCGTGACAGGGAGAAGGAGAACAGGAGTCGAAAATTAAGAATAACTTTACATTTATTATTTTTAAGTAAAAATAAAAGTACAATGTATATCTAAGAAAAAGAAATGCTCTTGCACCAACAACATCCGGTCAAAAGGTTTGTTGACATGCAAATGAGGTCACTAAAACGGCCAATGAAAATAAGCTGGTGTACAGGTTCCCACCTATCTATTAATACATCCTCTCTCTCCTCTCCCACTAACCTATTAAGAAAAAAATATGTAAACTATTCATATGCACCATCTGTAATTGTCAATACTGAAAATGTTCTTACTTGTTTGATATTATTTATAAGAAAAGAAATTTAGAAAAATAGAGTCAGCACCCAAGTATTTGTGCTATCAGAGGCTGGCCTTGTCAGTGGCCAATGATTAGAAATGGCAGGCAAATCAGAAACCATTTTGATTTGGCTTTGTGATGTCTTGTGTGTGTTCTGACTAGATTATGGGAATTCATACTTCAGACTCAAAAATAAACCCTCATGCAACAGCTGACTCTAGGCAAAAGCCAGACCTAGCCATCTTTCCCGTGCCCTGGGAGCTCTGCCCCTCCTGGCAAACAGTCCCTGTCTGTTTCCAGGAGAGCCATCCTGCCTTGGAACACAAAGGGGCTCTGGCTCCCCTGCTCATGCACTAAAGGAACTGTGAAATCACATAGAGCAAATTCACAGAACGTGCCCTTCCAAGCTGGGCAGCATTAATTTAAGATTTGGGCAATTCACTTATAAATATTTATATGCTGACTGCTGAATACTTGTTCATGGTAGGAGAAAAATACTTGTTCGTTATGTGAATGAAAAGGTTTAATGAACTTGTCCATCATAAAATAAAAAGCAAATAAGAAAAATAAGAAAGTTCAAATCACAAATGATGTAACTACATAGACAAAAACACAGATAACATTTGGATATCTAAAGCTCCCAAAGCATACTTTTCCAATGTGTGTACCAAATATAACAATGAATATTTATTGAGCACCTTCTAAGTGCTAGGCATGCTTCTAGGTGTTGGAGACATAGTAATCAATGGGAGATACAAAAATCCCTGACTAATTAAACTTACAATTTAGTGATAACAATGTTAACAAAAACACTAACAATTCACTAGTGCATAAGTTAATATTACCATTATTTCATAAGTTAGGATCCACATAAGGATATATGAGACAAAAAAGTCTTTATTTGCACACACACACACACACACACACACACACACACACACACACACACACACAAAAGTTTAAGAATCACTGGAAAAGATGATCTCAAGATCCCGTTCAGTTCCAGTTCATGAATACAGAGAACTTCCAAAGCTGAAGAAGCGTAGCTGTCAGCTGAGTTAACTCTGCCTTCTCCTCCACTGCCTTAGTTTTCATGACATATGGCTCTCTTGACGAGGACTCACCTGTGTCTATCTCTTTCGTCTTCAGGGCACTTTCGAAACGTCAATAATTACTTAACCATCGAGAAGAATATAGAGGCCCCAAATCCCTATGTGAATAATGTTTAAACAGGTTCCTCTGGAAAATTGTCAACATTATATTTTTTAAACTTTTAAACCTTTAAAAAACAAAGTCTATCACAGGTTATTTTGCACAACACTCAAAGTCTTCTGGTTTTACAATATCTTTTTTAAAAGTGGGTGATAGGTTGGGGAGGGAGACCACAGGCCTTGTTTGCATCATCTGAGCAAGGGAAATATCAAGGATGTATTGTGTTTTCCTCTATGAAAGTTACTTTTCAGTCATAAGACAACAGCTTGCCAGTTTGGGGCATGATTCTCACTTGGAGAAGAGATGTCTAGTTTTCAATTATACAAACCAAGGCAATAGAGTAAATGTCAGAGATGATCAATGGGATGCAATTGTCACTACAAGTAGAGTGTTCATCGGATCAATATGGATGAAAATGGTTGTAGATGTGGAAAGTCAGCAATACCTGACAGCACAGACACCAAATACTGCCCAAGGGGACAGATCAGTGAGTAAATTGTTAAAGACGGGTAATCATAGTCTTTCAACTCAGAAGTCCTCAGTTTATCAATACAGGATGAGAGGAGATGCCTCTGCAACTGCTTTCATAATTGGACTTGTTCCCAAACTAAATCATACAAGTTTGCTAAGACAATTCCTGGACACCATTCTGTTTCCTATATGCTGTGAATGTTTGTAATTAAAAGTTGGTGCTCAGTTAAAAGAATGTGTGTGTCACTCAGCCTGTTTAAAAGTAGAATATTGGCCTTTGAGCCAAACTTCTCTTGCTCAGGCCTGCTTCTGCATCTGGAAGTTTACTATCGCTCCTAATAAAACTTTTCTTTTCTACTGTTAAAAAAAAAAAAAAAGTAGAATGTTGAGGCAATTACTGTTATTACTAACCCTCGAATAGTTTGTTTCTATTTGTGCCTCTCCAGGAGAGGTACTGTGGATGACCTCTGGATGTCCCTTCCATGTGTCTCTGAAACACCAAAGTGAGAGCAGGAATATGATATGTGCATCATGTCATCAAAATAATGAGGGGGAAAAAACTACCAAACAAATATCCATGTAGTAAACAGAAAGTGTACATTCTTAGTGTAAGTAGAGAGTTAGAGTTGGTTACCTGAGAAAGCAATAATTCACACAGGTTTTGTTACCTGTGTCAATGAGATCAAATAGGAAGAAAAGCAGAATATTAAAAACAGTCACCAAGAGAGGGGAATGGAGAGTTGTTGTTTAATGGGTACAGAGTTTCAGTTTTGCAAGATAAAAAGTTTCTGAAGAATGGTTGCACAATGTGAATATACTTAACAATACTCAACTATGCACTTAAAAATGGTTAAGATGGGCAATTTTATGTTATGTGTATTTTACCATAAATTTTATAAAGAGGGAAAAGTTGAGGAAACAAAAAAACAATTACTAGAAAAGGACCAGAAAAAGAGATAGTGATGCAAGACACTATTCCTGGGCACTCTGGGTGTGTCTGTCTTCTCCATCTGCCCCACTGATGCGACAAAAAGAACATTTTGCCCAAATAAAGGAGAGAGTAGGATGGGGCGGGTGTGGCTGCTCTTGCTAATTCTGTCAAGGTTGCCTCTGTGAGATGGACCTTGCATGCACTCACCTCTGTCCCTTTCTGTCTGCAGCCTGCAACTACAGGGCTGAAATGGAGGGCTGGGGAGGGCAGCTCAGGAGACCATAGTATCTGCAACTCCCATGCAACTTTGCTGGAATTAATAAAAAGTTGAAAAGAAGAAAGGGGAGGAAATAGGAAAAATAATAGGAGCTCTTGGCCAAGAGTGCAAAAGATTAAATTTTGTGATAGAAGGTGAAGAGGATCAGCTGTAGGTAGTCGTTGCCACCCTAGGCCACTGGGTCATGTGCAGTATGAGTAGCTAGTCCCACAGGAGTTTACATTAGGGTAGAGCCTCTCCAATCAAGAAGCTTGACCTACTCACCGGCCCTGAAATCAAGTCAGTGGATCCCATCCAGTACTTTGAAAAAAATGAAACAACTGAATATATCAAGAATGCATTGCACGTAATAAGAGTAATTATTGTCTTATAAATTGTGTGTGTGTGTATGTGTGTGTGTGAGAGAGAGAGAGACAGAGAGACAGAGAGACAGAGAGACAGAGAGACAGAGAGACAGAGAGACAGAGAGAGAGAGAGAGAGAGAGAGAGACAGAGAGACTTTCCTGGCCATGAACTCCTGGATGCCCCTTTACCCAGTCTTCACTAATCTGTAGGCTGAAGAATCATGAGAAACAAAATTTAGACCACTGGAACTGCCCCAAGCTGTCACATACTCACACTGCTGATTTCAAAATGACAGTCAGCTGTTGTTTAACTTTTCTTTGGAAAATTTGTATCTTATGAAAAGGTTTTATGCTTTCTTTTTGTTGTTCTTGTTCACTGCAGTGAAACCTCTGCCATTCTGAATCATTTGAGAATGAACCATTCTAGACTAGCAAATTCTCTGGGTTCTAGGGGTTGTTTGATTCCCACACACTCCCTCTAACTCCCACCCCCAAGACTGAGAACTTTCCATTACACTGACTTTCTTTTGGTGTGTCCTCTGCTTTCAAAAATCAGTCTCATAGGTACCAGCAGCTAGTCAACTGGTGCCTGCCTTCTGGCCAGTAATTCAACCAAACCAGCCTACCAAGGGCAGCCTCAAGTTCTTGTTTGATGCTGGATGCTACAGGCTTGCTTCTCTATACAAAAGATGTTCCCGTGCCCATCTGAGGACTTGGAGCTGTTTGGGGTATTTAAGAGTACCAAAGACTCATTTGAAAATTCAGGCTTTATTCACTTGATTCATCCGTATGAAATCTCCACTCTCTCAAAACATACTATCTTAAAATTATTATCAAAAGCAAAATTTTATTATTGCATTACTATCACCAATAATCAAGTATTTCCTTTCCTATCCTGCTCTATTCTCACCCCAAAGTCAAGTTTTAGAGTCAAAGATGTGGGGGTACCAAAGGCCTTCCTCTCTACTCCTGTGGTGAGCCACATACTTGCCAATGCTAACCCATACAATGTTGTTTTTGTGCAAATTAGAAAAAGGCGTTTCTTCCTCAAGACTCATTATTTCCCTCTGTAGGAAACTGGTACAAGAAATTGATTTTGATGAAAAGAGATATTAAACTGCTATTGGCTAGAACACTGTATTCATAAATATACAAAACCACAGTGTCAAAAATGGAAATGGCAATTGTTTAGAGTGGCACAATCTGCCTAATGGCAGCGGCTGTAGTCCATGTCCAGCCCACATTTCTTTACCACTTCTTTTTCACTTGTCTACGATCTCACTTCCTCCAGGATTAAGTTCAAGACTCACCTTCTCCACAGAAACGTGGTTCCTTCTCTGATCAGGCTCTGTACATACCTGCCTTGGCACTTGTCCCAGTCAAGCTGTCTTTGGGATCATCTTCCCATCAAGAGTGCAGGTCTCTCAAAAGCAGGAGCCACGTGTTAAATACTTTGGACATAGAGTCCACATATATGTTCAGAGATCAATAAATGTTTGTTGCAAAAAGTTATGATATAATGAAGTAGTGATGACATATTTTATTATTTAATTTTTCTTTAAAGAAGTACGTCAATCATAGCCACTGACCTAGGTTGATCTCAAAGTAAATTAAAGAATTGAACATATTACTAACACTATATTGAGAATTCCCTTAAATCATTTTTCTTCTCAAATAATGAACAATGGCATGTTGTTTTGTTCTGGAAGCGTTTAGAAAGCAGACCTAAAATAGATCCATTCTTTTCCCTGTTTGCAGCTCACTCTCTACTCTGGAAGGTTTGAAGAGTTCCAGAGCACACTGACAAAAAGCAATGAGGTGTTTGCCACTTTCAAACAGGAAATGGATAAAGTGAGTATTGCTTATCCCACACAAAATATTGACATTTTCTGTTTTGACAGGCAATTCTCCTTTGGGTTCATTTTTCTCTCGCTAAGATATTCCAGTGCATTTCATGAAGTAATGAAACATTTATAGGTGCCAGTGAAATTTAGACTGTATTTTTTTATTGGTAAGTAAGTATTGGTATTTCCTGAATTAATCATAAAAAGAGTCCAAAAACACTAGAATATATTTTCAGTCCAAGGAAGATTTTTTTTTTTCTAGTCCAGGGATAGCTTTAAAAAGAAAAGAAAAGAAAAGAAAAAAAAGAAAAAGAAAGAAAAAGAAAAGAGCTTGCAGTTTAACATTATGTTGTTTATATTGAAAACAAAAAAAAATACCTGGTCTTCTGAAGATTAAAAAATCTTTCATACAAAAATGCAAGAGTAGAATATTAAAGTAGAAAATACCATTTCATAGGATCCTTCTTAGAAGAAGAGATATGTCTAATGTGATGTAACTGACAGAGTCTTTGCATGAGACAAGGGAAGCTTGGATTCAAAATCTGGATGTGTTCTTACTCATCAGGTCATATTAGACAATTCATTCAACTTCCTTCAACTTTATTTTTCTTATATTTAACCCAAGGTACTATTTCTCTTGCCTACTTCACAAGAATGTGAAGTTCAGATGAATTAATATGTTTTTAAAGAGTTTTAAACTATTCAAAATTCTTTCACAAATATAAGGTGCCCATATTATCATGGGGATATAATGTTTAAATCTTATTCAATGCAGTGTTTTCCCAAAACAAAATCAGCATCAGAATTGTACTTCTGAATAAGCATTGGCATTAACTATTTTTAAGGGCAGAAATTACCCTTTTCAAAACATTTTCATAAAATAGTATGATAAACTTCACAATTCAGTGAGCAAACTTAAGTAGGCCTACACTTGTTAACAGCTACAGTTTCCCAATTCTTGATAAATCTAAAAAAATTTTTTAATTATGGAGTTTTAAGATTTGAATAAGTATTAGAGCAGGAAAAAAAATGTGTTTATTTAAAAATTACATAGTTTTAAGATTGGAGTAAATCTTAAGAGAAATGTTAATCTTAAAGATTAAGAGCAGGAGTTCTTGATCTGGAGTTCATTTATAGAGTTTTAGAAGTAGACCTGAGAATTAGCAAAAAATTTTCATATACATATCTGCATTTCTCTGTGTGTCCCCATAGATTTCATCCAATTCTTTAAAAGGGTTGATGACTTTTAAAAGTTTACAATCTAATAAGTTGGTTGATAAAGGATCAAATAAAAAACCACTAGAAGTTCACCTAATTTCTCTATAGAACCCAGGGTCTGACAGCCTGGGCCCAGCCTCTGGCCTCAGAGGCTACCTAGCCTCAGTCAGGTTGGCACAAAGCAGCAAATGCCCAGCTGTGGTTTGTCTAAGGAAACTGCATCTAATTAGATGCCTTGTCCTTCACTTTATCCAATCAGAGAGTAGATCCAACAACCAAGAACGTGAGTAGTTTTAGGTTCAAAAAAGACAGGCGGTGTTTCATTCACTTCTGTATCCCCCACACCCAGTCCCAGCCTGTGACCAGCAGACACTCTGCACACATTGCATTAAATGGAATGAACTAACTCCGTCCCTACTCTTCTGCTAACTCATCTGAATATTACTCTACTTCTCTGAATTTCAGCTCCCCTATTTATAAAGTGGAGGTGAGAGCATAAACTTCCTTGTGGGACTGTTTCAAGGATGAAATGAATAATGTGTGTAATCATATCCTGCGAACCCTATTGCACTCTACAAATGTAAAGACTTTCTCAGTCTATTTTCTCAATAGAAGGCTGCTT